>NW_023276806.1:25371301-25671850 GCF_003668045.3 Cricetulus griseus
GAAAGAAAAGAAGGAAGGAAGGAAGAAAGAAAGAAAGAAAGAAAGAAAGAAAGAAAGAAAGAATGAAAGAATGAAAGAGGGAGGGAGGGAGGGAGGGAGGGAGGGAGGGGGGGGAGGGAGGGAGGGAGAAAGGAAGGAAGGAAGAAAAAGAGAAAGAAAGACCTTATTACCAGACTTTGATGTTTTTCTAAGAATCTACATATGCATTTGAATCACATTTTTGTATATTCATTTCCATATTTCTTTTGGTGTTTAAAGCTGGAACCAAAACATTGCACAAGACTGGCATTTATTAGGGTGTAAAAAAAGAAAAACAAGTCCACACAATTCTTTTTCTAAAGTATTTCTTCCAGATTAGTTGATTCAGATAGTCATGTAAGAGGCAGATGGAGAAAAAGATGCAAGAATGTTTAAGATTCTAGAAATCTCAACCACCTGAGTTTCCATTTTAATATTTCAACATCTTGCTAGTCATTGAGTTTCTGAGGGTAACTACATTAAAATGTGTACACACACACATCTCAAACTTGCTCTTATAGTACATGTTAAAATTATATAGTTTGTCATGACAATAGACAATAAATTTACTGAAATTAAATCAAATTAAACATATCAAATGTTGCATTACCAATAGTCTTTCTACAAGTTAGCTAAGTTTTGTATATCATCACTTCCCCTTGGTAAGTGAAACACTATTAGTATCCATAAGTGATTGATAAGCATTAAAATATAAACAAGAGTTCACATTAATTGGATTGTGAACTTACTGTTTCATCTTTGAAATGGGCAGTGCCTCCCCATTAAATGATTAACACACCTGACATTCTCATGGGCTGTGTTCCATGACTTTGTAGATGGACAACTGTAAAAAGCCCCCTTATATTTTATGACTACAGGACATGTTGAATACTGAGATTGGAGCCAAAGAAAAATAAAAAAAATAACACAACTAAACCATTAGTTTTTCTAATAGATTGTAAAATGGAAATGTGCAGCTGTTATTGACTTTAGTGACCTGAAAGGCTGGTGTCATTGGATATTTTCTAATTCTTCTTAACTTTACTGGTCTATCTTATTGGTACATGTCTGAGGACATCCTACTCTGAATTGTTCCAGAATTCAATGGTTTCTTCCATGAGTCAGTGGTGATGGTGATGAGAGGAGCGCAGGGATGTCTGCAATAATGATGAAGTCCTGTGGGTCTGTATGTAATTCATAAAAGAAGGTATGAATTGTGTTTTTAAAGCATTTTATGACATATGCAGAAAGACCCTGGTCTCTCTGGGGGAGTCATTTCAATGACAGACCATTTGACTAGTATGAATGAGGTCCTAGGTTCAAAGGAAAAACAGACAACACCCTTGTCTCAAAATATTCTAGCTAGCAAAACAAATAGATGGAAAATGAACATTTGGGTGAAATCATTTCTGATGGCTGGGTTACTCTTTGTAACGTAATGGTAAGACCCTCTTGCTGAAGATAACACATACTTTGATCATTGGACACGGAGAAATAAAGTTGGTACCAACCCAAAAGCTAGGAAAGCTGTCCAATAGGAATACAAACCCCACAAGCTACAATAATGATCAGTGAATCAAAATATGCCCACTAGTACATGGTGGCATGAATGTTATGAGAGTAACCAACCACATTTCAAATGGGATTTAAACCTAGATCGACAAGAACATGTGTCTAGCACCATTAACATGGCCCCAAACCCAAGGCTAGTATAGGATAACCTATTGCTAAACAGATATAGCATTGAACCAACTTATACCCATTGTTTAGTGCATCTCCCAACCCTCATATGAGAAGCTTCATTTTTCCATAAACACAAAGACCCACAACTGGTCATCATGAGAAGAATAAAAAAAAAAAAAAACTACAATTGAGTTTTTAGCTTTAATTGGGACAACTAAGTAGCAATAGCATGATTTTATGTTTTGTCTTAAAAACAACATTAGTGACTAGCTAAAAGCTATTATGGTTGCCTGGATAGGAAGGTACAGTGGAAAAGGAAATAAGGAGTAAATAAGAAGTACGTTGTGAGGGATTTGTAGTTGTCTATATTTGACTGGTAGCTTCGATATAGGAATGAAAGAGAGGAGAGAGAAGAATAAGGGTGACTCTAAAGGTTTTACTCAGGACTTGAATGGATATGATAGTGTTCACCAAGACAGGAAAGAGGGACTAAAGCTGCTCACATGTCTCAGACATTGTCCCATTCATACCACAGGGTAGTTATGTGGTACAAGTTTCCATGGCCATCTGCCCCTAGAAGAAAACAGCATAGCTCTCAAAACAATTACATTCAAAATGCTTAAATGATGTGGGGGATTGATCTAGAATTCACTCTGTTATCTGGTTAGCATGTCTACCCCCTATACCCCATAATAGTTAACTATCAGTCACTAGTGTAACAAACAAATTGGAAATTATCTTTTTCTTATTTCGAAGCTACTCAATGCATATTCTCTCTACACAGAAGAGGAGCAATGAGGATGAATGCAAGCAAAGGCTTTCTGCTTAGTGAGTGTAGAATCCACACACTGGGATGACTAGAGTTCCTTAGATTTACAACAAATTGAGTTTGGCTTTTGTCTATTACATATTACCTTCCTCATATACGTTTTAAAGTTAAATTGAGATTTAAAACAATGAATAAAGGAAACAGTGTGATCTAGTAGAATGGGCGTGGAGGTTCTCATTATGTCTGCCTTTGATTTAAACAATGCTATAAAAACTTCGTACACTCTATATCCCAACTTCCTCCTCCTCAAACCATTGGTCTAATTCAATACATCATGAATATGTGATAAGGGGAGTGCTAGTTTTTAAAAAAGTTTGCAAACCTCAAGAAGTCTGCTAATTTATCATTATAATTGTTATGAATTTTTCCAAAACATTTTCAATTTATTGCAATGTAAATCATCTCATTAAGTTTTCCAAATAATACCCAAAATACCTATCATGTTGTAACTCTCTCGTCATGGGTAGAATTATTTTCCTGCCTCCCTCTAAGCCACATTAATTAGCATGTACTTCTGCCAAAATACTCATCACAAACAGAAACCACAACATGGTAAGAAAAGCAAGCATTCTGTCAGAATCTCAGTCAGCAAGACTGTCTGGGACTTTTATTCCTAACTGAAACTACCAGTTAAATTTTCCTAACCACTCGTAGTTTGCATCTTCCATGCCTTTAGCTTGAAATTGCCTTTGCAACTGTGAATATCTTCCATTTGACAAAAGCTGGAAACATTATGCTCACACACACACACACACACACACACACACACACACACACACACACACACACACACACACACACACACTGCCCCAGATACCATTCTTCTACTTTTAGCAATGTCCCTCTACTCTCTTGTTAATATTGATTGCAACTGTTTTTAATCATGAGATTAAATGAGGGGGTATTGATCACGACCTAGTGTGAAGTCTAAGTGGCAGAAGAAACATCAAAACTGCTGCCATCCTTTGCTGTAGTGGTCTGAGAGATCTCTAAACCATGCTGAGGTAGACACGTGAAGGTAGAGGTGGCTCAAGAGGGGAAAATCAAACCCTTCCATTCCTGCTTGTTTTGAGAAATTGATTTAACAAGTTTGGAAATGCTGAGCATTGACGAAATTCCCCCCAATGCCTAAATAAACTTTCAGATTATTCCAAGATTTGATTGCACTTTCTGAGAAAGTGTACCCAGAAGCCCTTTGGATTACAGTGCAACTGGGAATAGAGTTAAACATTGCCCAGGTGTCATCTCACTTGAAATCACAGCTCAATAGCCCAAATTCCTAAGCATAAAATCTCAAACATCCTTTCTTTCTTCATTCTCAGATATCACAAGTTCCACTGGACATGGACACTCTCGCCTCCCTCCAGCCTGAGCCCTCAACTTCTCTCTGTGTTCTGTAAGCCAGCCCCAGAAGAGCCAGTTCTATTGTTCTCCTAGTCAGTTCTGGCCTGTAATGTCTTTTGGCATGCTGCAAATCTGAAATAAAATGTTATTAGCTGACATTATGATAGATATTCTTCTAATATTCATTTACTGACTAACAAATAGCTTAGAGTGTTTAAATTGGCTCTCCAAGTCAAGGTCACTCTAGGGTATGAAAATCCTGTCCAAATCATTCATGTAGAGATCCTGTCCATATAAAGCACATTTAATTAAAATATATTAACAATTATGGACACGTGTGTTGGAAAAACCCACAGAAACAGCTGACCTGACCAAGTGAGAGCACACAGACCCTAGTCATAAAGTTGGGGAACCAGCATTGAACCAAACCAAGCCCTCAGAATGTGGGTGCCAGTTAGGAGGCCTGGGCAGGCTAGAGGACCTCTGACAGTAGAACCAATGGACCATTGGGAGCCCATTCCCTATGGAGGATACTCTCTCAGCCTAGATACATGGGGGAGGGCCTAGGCCCTCCTCCAAATGATGTGACAGACTTTGATGATGCCCCAAGTAAGGTCTTACCATCCTTGGGGAGTGTGTGGGTGGGTGATGGGATGGGGGGAGGCAGGGGAAGAGAGGAGGAAGAGGGAAGTGGGATTGACATGTAAAACAAGCTTGTTTCTAAAATGAATAAAGAACACAGGTAAAAACATAAAACAAACAAAAAATTATGGACACTTGTGATTTATTTATGCAGACTGAAACAATGGTGGAGAAGAGGAACTACCATGCTTGTTCCCTGTCCATTTGAAACAGGGTAGAGTCTATTATGCCCAAGAACCACCCCTCCCTGTTCAGATCCAGACCATATCATTAACATGTTTAGTGGGGGTGTGCTTTTTGCTTTGGTTTTGTACTTGTGGGGCTTTTTTTTTATTCTATTTTTGTTTTGTTTTGCAATTCTTACATTTACTCTTCACATTCCAAAACTGGTTGCCAGTTTCTGACCTAGTGTGAGTTAAAGAACCTATGATGTCTTCTTATTTTTCTCACTGAAAGGAGGAGGAGGAGGAGAGGTTGGAGGAGAAGAAGGTGGAGCGGCACATCAAAGGTGTTGTGAGTCACAATGCCTAGGCACTTTGGAACCTGTCTATACTGACATAGTAGAGACCCTGCCTCCGAAGTTTTCCAGCAGCATTTATATAATCTATGTACATCATCAGGGATGTTTCCTCAACCACTAAGCTATTCCTGAGCCTCAGGTTCCAATAATTCTTGGAAAATGGCCCGGTGCTTCATGACAGGGACCATAAACCAGACCCTACTTGAAAGACATGGGAAAATGTTACTGAGAACTCTTCTGTCATCTCCAATTCATTGTTCTAAATTCTCTTGCATAGATTTAGAACATCTTTATTGTTTTCTATCTTTTCCTCCTAAATTCTTGAAATTATAATCAGTCCTCTCTTAGAGTTTGCTCATTTTCAATGCCGATGACATCCTTGTGTCCCATAGACCACTCCAGTTGGGAACACAGGAAAAGAACCCCTAAGGCTGTTTAGTTAATATAAGGAATGTATGTCCCTTCTTACCAGGGCTTTATGGTTGTCCCGGAGAAGCATGAAGTCACCAAGCAACAGGCAGCCAGAGAAGCTGTAGGTGGGATTGCCTAATGACCTTCACTAGGATGCCCAGTCTGAGAAAACTGAGCTTTCCATGCCATTCCCATAGCTAAAGCTAAGTCTGGCCAAATGCTTGGTGAATATATGTAGCATATTTAACTAAATAAAATATAAAGGACAGAGACAGAATTCAGTTCTTCAGTCTTCATCAGAAACTACAGCCTAATGCTATCTTTCAAGTCACAGGCCTCTGTGGATGTGGTTGGGCTGAATTACAGTGAAACTACTTTTATTCCCTTCTCTGGGATATTCACCCTTTGACTCCTGCAGGCTTTTTATTTTTTTCCTCAGACTCCACAGACCTCCACTTGAATGAGACTATAGAGTGATCTGCTTTCCCTTCTCAGATTGATTGACTTCCTAATGACTGTGACGGCAGCTGCTGATAGCCCGGGTCAGGCTGACCTGCTCTGCGGTCTGCAAATCTATTATGATAATAGTATCTTCCAGAAACCGCATGCAGGACGGCTACGGAAGGTGTCTGGAAGAATGTCAGAAACAGTCTGAGTTTTCAAGGAGGCTGGTTGTTTTCTAACACCCATTCTGAACTATGCGAGCGGGAACACTGTATATTTAAATGCATCTGTTGTACGACTGCTGAGTTCAGAGTACTCTCACAAGGGCTGGGTAATCACACAGATGGTGTGCTTCACGACCAAAACCACTTGCTGTAGATGCCACGTTCAGAGAGAACATGTAAATACTTGGCATAGTTGTGGGAGTTTTCAGAGGTGTTAGATTCATTTAGAAAGTTACAGCTTTCATGGTGACAGCTTCTCATTTGGGGCTAGCAGGATTAATTCTTGCTTTCTTATTTTTACTCTTGACATTCCAGAAATTGCCACACAACTTCCTGATCTAACTTGAGTTTGGAGTTGTGTTTTTCTTATTCTCCCTTGCTTCAAAGGGAGGGGGTGCTTCTGTGCTAACAGGGATGCAGAAGCAGACTGCAGGGTGAACAGGGGAAGCTTGTATGACCTCACGTACACAGTGGAGTTAAAGGCCTTCCCCACAGTTTGGTTAATGCCAGAGGCTAACAGCATTTATCTTCTCATCCCAAACTTACTATGTAATAGTAAGAATTATGCATATATCCTCTGAATTTTCACTTATTTGTTAAATAGATTAATTAAGGCCTTGCTAAGTATAAAATATAGTCATTCTCTGGGTCATTCTATGGGATTTAAGCCTCCCGGAAGGATCTAACTATTAAAGTTGTGGAAGGGTATTGATGAAAAGTCTAGAAAAGACAAAACATGAGACATATCAGGGTAAAACATGACAAAGGGTCTGCGATAAATGATGGACAGGCCAGATAAGGTGTTGCAGACAGTAGCATGGTGAACAGAGCAACATGGAGTTTGATCGAAGGAAGAGATTAAAATGACACAGTTGCCCTCCTGAGTAAACCCACATAATAAACCATCACATAGAAAAATAACCAAATAGAGACCAAAGCAGTACTTCTATGGAAATATAGAGGACTGTGGGAATAGTTTTATAAGTGTGTAATTTCAGGTTTTGTGGAGAAAATAACATTTATATTGGGTTTTTATAAAATTCCTAGAAGTGTAGCAACCCAGAGAAAATGGGGATAAAAGAGATAAATCAAAGATCTCAAATCCTCATTCCTTCTAAGTTTACAATGTACAGAGTAACCACTGGCACCCATGACCAGTCCAACACAGGTGCTAAGTGAGTGAACGAAGAGGACATTTGGTTAGTGCCATAACGCTTAAACTTCTAGAAAGTGTCTTAAACCTATAGCAAGTTCTCCAGATCATTTGTGATGAAAACAATTAGAGTTTATCATCAAATAAAAACAATAACATTAGAAACCAATGATAAGCAAGCAGTCTTAGAAAGCCAAAAGGGAGAGAGGGAGAGGGAAACAATGTAAGCTGTTATAAAACTGACGTCGAGGATAAAACCAGTGTGGGTTGTATCATGGCCATTTCAATTTTTTTAATCATTTTCATAAATTTTCTAAATCTATGGGAAAGTAAAATCAAAGTGTCACACCTAACTCTATCTCTAGGGAGAATCAAGTAGTTTGACAGACCAAAATCTGGCCCTCCTTGTGCCTCCCTTAAAATATTTGTGCTAATATATAAATAAATTGGGCTGGTACCCATCTTTAAATGCTCTGTTTCTTCTCTTTAATGTATTATATAGAAAAACATTAAGAAAAAGAAAGTAATTATAAATAATCCTCATGTGATTTAGTATAATTTTCTGAAACATCAAGAAGACAGGAAAACTTCCAGCAGTAAGTAACTTCTGATGATTGTCTCCTGTTATTTACCTGACAGCCACTTAAAGAGTAAAAGCGCTAGTTCAATCTTTAATATAAGTGCTGGGGCAGGCAACAGACTGCCCAGCCCCCCCCACCTCCACCCCCACCCCCATCCTACTCTTCACCATGGCATGTTGATTTGGTCTTCTACCAAAGGCTCTTCTTCATGGTTATAGTGTACAAGAACATAAGGTATGTGTGACTCTCCCTTTGTTCAAAAAAATAAATAATTTCCAGAGAAATCCTGCCTACTCTACTCAGTAGGCATATCCTACTTTTCACTCATCAAAGATAACCAGCATTCCCCATCCATAGAGAAGGCTCACATTTCACTTTCTCTACCAGCCTTTTACCCAGTTCCTAAGCACTCACAGTTCTCTGTGCCCCAATTCTATTTCGTTGAGACACCTCACCAACAAGGAGTACCACACAGGCCACTTGCAGTCACAGTATTTGCTTCTTTCTTTCTCTATACAGGCAGCCCATGGACCAGATACAATCTGCTGCCTATCATTGGAATTATGTTGGAACACAGACATGGTGATTCATTTACATGCTGTTTATGGATGCTTCCAGCCTTGCTCAGGCAAAGGCCATGGGAACTGCAAAGCCCAAAATATGTTACTATCTGGCCTTTTATAGCGAAAACTCTGTCAAATCTGGAGCTGCATGTATTTTAATTTCCTGATGATGACTCTCCTCCAGCTTGCATTTGCATCACTTATACAAGATGGACAGGAAGTCACAGGACTTACAGGGTAAGGAACTCTGGCAAAGTAAGTGACATTAAGGTGATGGTGTGTCAGTGCTGTTTATTGAATGGACTCAATAATAACTGAGGGGTTAGCTAAAACAAAGTGCCCTAGCACGTACAGTACAGACTCAGGAGCCACCTCCATTTTTCCAATAACCCTGTGCCTCAGTTCTCTCCTCCATTAAATAGAAATAACGGAACTTTATGAAATGTGCTAAGAGCATTATTTGGCACATAGTTAACTCCTTTTTAAAAAGTGCTATCTATGAGGAAAGTTCAGGAAGAGGCTCTATTCAAATAGTCTGTTTTCTTTTTCCTTTCTTTATGGCATATCTTTGAACCTAGTTTATAAGAAGGATCAGTCTCTAACTTTTTCTGCTACCTCCAAACCAAGCCTGCCATAAAAAGATGTGAGGTCAATGCCAATGCCAATGCCACAGGGATATGCAAGGAAGTAACTGCTATCAACGAGGTCAGAGAATACACTGGAGTGGGCGGAGGTCGGGAGACACCACAAAAAACCCATAAGCCTGTCAACACAACAGGACTGAGCTCTGCTTCCCCTGATGACAAGGGCCCTTACCTCAGACATGAGGGGAATGGCAGCCGAGCTCTGCTGAACTGTCAACTAATGAAGTGGTAAGAAATTAGCAGACCCTGCAATTTGCACACTAATTCTCCCTTAATGCCACCTGGGGGCTTCCTGCTGGCAGAGGCCTCATAGGAAGAGAGCAGAGTGGTGTGGTCCAGCCAGCAGCCAGCAGCCAGCCCTCACTGCTATTCCTCCCTCGCTGAGCAATACAAGCAGCCCAGCTTGTCTCCATTCACTGTTCAGTGAGCAGTTGGCAGGCTTCCCCTAGAGTGTGGGCAGGCCCAAGCAGAATAAAGACAATGAAAGGAATTTTAAAAGCTTTCTTCTACCTTTTTGCACTTTCTTTACACACTCCCTCTGGAGAAGTTGACTCAGTAGGTACCCCCACACACACACACACACACCTTTTCCCTCAGCCTTGCCACCTGCCTCTCCAAGCACCAGTCTGAGGTTTTATAGTCAAGGTTCTTCCTTCATGAGGCTCAGAGATGGGACTGGGGTACATGGTACCCACAGCTGCTATGCAACACTGTCACCCTGGTTCCTTAAAGCTCTTTGCCCCCTTAAAGCTGAAACACATAGGCCTGAAGCGTAAGCCAAGTTCTGAACAACACCTTCCCTTGTACATTCTCCACTTACAGTAGGAATATCAGTGCTCACCCCAAAGACACAGCAAGGAAAGTAGGAAAGGGCTGTCCTTGTTGACTGGCATCTCTCCAGCAAGAGACCAAGTCAGCGCTGAGGAAAGGACAGGTGCGTATGGACAGCTGCATGGTATGTTGCAGGCATACATTTCCCTGGACATCCTCTGGACTGTTAAATGAGGGATGGTGCAGCCTGCATCCCTCCACACGCATACCATAAGCCAAAGCTGATTTTAAGATCATTAGGGAAGGACAGAATGTTCCACTCTTCTCGGTTTCTCTGGGGTCACAGTGTAATTGTGCAGCAGGGGAAACCAGGCCCCGGAGATGGCGTGGCAGTCACTTCTCATTACCTCCCATTTGGTTCATTACATCTGTAGACAGCAATTGCCAGCGTGTGGGTACTTCCATTATGCGGAAGGGTGTAATGTGCTCTAGTCCCTGCAAGGTTTCCAAATGGGGAGAAGGCTATTTATTCTAGGCACATACCTATCTTATTTCCACAGGAATGGAAAGCGGCATAAGGGATGGATTAGCGGTAATCAATATGGGAGAATCAGGGGGCATGAGTGCTTCCACCCTGTAAAATATTTATGTGTGTGCATCCCACTAATTCACAAGGCTTCATCCAGAAGACAGAATCCTCACAAGCCCGCCAATTTTGCTTTAGCAAGCAGCCTTGTTCAGGTGCACTATATATATAGCGTCTTTGTGTACTATTCTAGATTACACACACACACTCACACACACCCCACTCACACAAGAAAACTTTCTCATTTACAGTGATGCACACCAGGAATTACGACACACAGAAACACTATTTTACATTTTCCCCTAGGGAATGTGGAGGTCCTAGTTATATTGTTAGCTAAAGGGAAATTAATAAGAGAGAAAACAGAGTTACAGGGAGCTAAAATAAGGATTCACTATTATAGGCGTTTTCTTTTAAAACAAAAACAAAACAAAGAACTTCTTTGCCAAAAGTAGGTGGAATCTGAAGAGCTGCCTGCAGTAGAATATTGGAGGCACTGCCTACAGCAACCCACTCCTGGAAACTCAGAATGACATCAGCCTTTTAAAGGTTCTGGAAATTACTGTTACCCAAACAATCTTACTCAGGGTTACCTTAATTAATGGAGCACTTTTTTACAAACTTCCTGTGAAACCTTGGCACCAGAGTAGGGAAAGTCCTGTTCTACTCCACCCCATCTTTTCAGGGGGTTTCATACACACTACTCATCCTGGAACTTTGGCATGCATTCAAACTACCAGTGCACAGGGCTCGGGAACCAGATTACTTAACAAGCACATCTAATGGAGGAGGCTCACAGTTCAAGTGGGAAAACACCAAACCACACACTGAGTTCTTTGTCTGAATTCACCAGAGGCTGAACCACACAGTTATCAAGTCAACTTGACAGTTATGGGGTAGAAGTCTATGGTCTTGACTCTAGACGTTAGCCAAATTCATCATTAACAGAAAGGGTTCCTGATGAAAACGAAAGTTTGCCTGTGAATGTACCATAACTGATGTTCCATTCATCCTCACACCTAGGTTTATCTCTTCTGCTCTTTCATTGGCTCCATTGATTCAACTTAATTCATTTACTCGTTCAACAATCACTTACAAAGTATTTTTGGAAGTGTCCGATATGGGAGGAAATGCTAGAAGAGTCAATGAGCAAGAGCCACAAGAATCATCTCCCTTACAGACTTGCATGTTAGCAAGGTGGAGACCAACAACAAAACATCAATGTAGTGAATAATTAAATACTAAGAGTTGGACAATGCAAAGAGTCAAGGAGGAGATAGTGCAGGCTAGGATAGAAGAAGAGTGTGGGTGAGCAGAGGGCAGAAAGAAGATTTCAATTTTAAAAGGGACAATGGAACTATGGCTTCATGAAAAGGGACAGTTGGATATTGTCTTGTAGCAAGGAAGGAGAGTAGCCCCTTAGGTATATAGAGTGTGAGTCCAGGAATATAAAGAAAGGCAGTGTAAGGAACCTACCCACCCCCTAGGGACCAGAAAGGAGGCAGAGACAGGCATGTAATGTAAGAGTAGACAGGAGAGCAGAGGAAATACCATCACACAGGCAACAAGCACCAATCTGTCAGGACTTCAATGATGCAGTATTTTGTCAGGGCTTCAATGTTGCAGTATTTTGAGCAGAGAAATGATATTGCCTAGCAACATTTCTCACTTATCTGGGTATATTCTGATTTCATTAAGTGTAGATTGAGTTACTGTGTCTATGCCAGACACTGGGCATAACATCACATCTGCAAAGATGAACTGAACAGGGAGTATCATTGCCCTGAGAGTGCTCAAAGTCCCTGGGCCTCTGAAACTACCCACGGGAGGTCAGCACGAGGGCCTGCCAAGATGATGGTGCTTGACTCTTGTGTGCTCCAGCCTCTGCTCAGTGTTTGCTGTGGGACTTCACTATCCACATGCTGGAGGCAGCTAGAGGAGGAAAAGCTGGGGACAGATCAGTCAAGATCCGGAGTGTCTGGCTCTGTCCTGAGCAGACTGTGTGGCCCCGTGGAAAGGTATCAGCGCTCTCTCTTGGCTTCTCCATCTGTTTACACAGTTTCCAACAGAAGTATGTTTTTAGGTCTGATAAGATAGCCAGCACTGGGAGCTGCAGGGTGTAATGGAAAACTGACAATTTAAATTTTCCCTCAAATTACCATACTCTAAAATAAATAGAGTTGAGTAGGTTCTCCATGTATTCAATCTGGCAGCCTTGCCTCAGCTGAAGACAAGTCTACAAGTTGGCAGACCAGAAGTGAGGAAAAAAAAAAACTATCTTAGTTCCTGGAGATAAAAACCTGCTAGTTATCAACAACTGAGATTCAGAGAGAGGGTCTTCTGGGGAAAAGCCATTCGCAGCAACCGTCTCGGTTTACAACTTGAACTTCTTTGCCTCCTGCTCAGTTCTTCCCGTTAAGGAAGGATATAAAAAGTTACATTTAACTTCAGCCTCAACATTTTCTTGATTAATGATTGATACGAAAACACCTGGATCAATGGGGCCAGTACCAACCCTGGGCAGATGCCACAGCTGGGCAATTTGTCCTAGCTGGTATGAGAAAGCAGGCTGAGCAAGCCATGAAGAGTAAGCCATTAAGCAGTGCTCCTCCATGCCCTCTCTTTCAGACTCTGCCCCCAAATTCCTGCTTTTAGTACCTACCTTGACTTCTTTATATGATGGACTATAATAAGGATGTGTACACCAAATAAACCATTTCTACACACACACACACACACACACACACACACACACAAAAAAAAAAAAAAAAAATACTTCAGCCTCAAATGCAATTCCAAATGATCAGGTATGGCTTGCTTGCCTCACCTGTCAGTCAGCAATAGATGCCGAGGAGGTCAGGCCTCCTTTCAGAAGAAACAGAAAATGGAGAAGGAAAGCGATATCATGTGTGCCAAATGCCTGTGATGTAATCTTGCTAAAATGGGGTGGGGGTGGGGTCACTCGGGGATTTGGCAGGCAAATGGGGAAAGAGAAATGCAATATAACGTTCATTCTGCCTGGGGTCTGCACTGGAACGGACCATTCCAGATCTTCTTTTGTCTTCACTAATGGTTCTTCTAAATACCGTGTCTTACCATCAGCCATGGCAGCAAGATTTACAGCATACTAATTAATAGCAAGATGCTTAGCTAAGCAATTCTGTCTCTGAGCATGTAATTATATTTTTAGAGATTTTGCTCTCTCTTTTTCTTCTTTTACTTTTCTTCTGCCAGATTTTTCCTAGGGAACAAGGGGAGTATTCATAGCATATAAAATCTCATGTGGCTGAAGCATGATTAATTTTACTTAAGCAGTAAGAAGTAAGTTAAGGCTCCCATCCCTGTCCACAGTTATACTGTCCACATCAAGGCAAGTTTACAAGGAACAAAGCCTGATGTTCATGAAAGACAACTCTAGGTTTTGGCTAGATACAGTTTCTTCATACCATTATTGAGCAGTTTTTTCTTCATTTGTGTTTGATTTTCTCACAATGCTAGAAGTCCAATTTAGGACCTACACATGCAAAATCTTGAACTGCAGATTACATGTAAAACATGTTATTGCACCCCCCCCAACCCCCTGGCCTCCGTCAATCCAAACAGTAACTTTCACAGCTCGTTTCCATGGATAGAGGGAAATCACAGAATTCCACTTACTGGCACTCTGACACATCTATGTTCTCCGACACCAGCTTAGCCCCTGTGTTGTGAGACGTCCTATTACTCTCTCTCAGTGAGCTCCATCTCATATCCACCCGTAGTTACTCCATGCTATTGAAATGCAGTGCAATCACCTTAATCTAGACTATGACCTTGCTCATACACCACAGACATAGTAGATGCCTTGTCCTTCCCTCCATCTGTGAACTGCTCCATGAGGGTACCCTATTCTCCATTCCTTTCTCCTAAGGCAGGAAAGAGTTACCTTCTTCAGTGCCTAAAGATACAACTTCTCCAGAGTAATATCCACCGTCTTCCCCAGGTGTCTTCTGGGGTCTCCTTACTAGTCAGTTCCCTCAGACTTGAGTATTTTTAAGCCAATACTCTCTGCACTCGGGCCCCTACCTTTTGGTCAACTCATTTTCTCAACTTTTGACTTATCGCCACTCACACAAAGAAAAACACAGCTCTTGAATCACTTTAGCTTCTTACTCAGACTGCAAATTGCCTTGCAAAAGTAATGATGTTTACATGACAGTTCTCAACTGGTTCAGCAGTTGTTAGTTGTCATCACCAGGTCTCTTGAGAACTGGATTAAAATAATAATGGACTTTCCCTCTGGAGACAAACACTTAAATACACACACACACACACACACACACACACACACACACACACACACACACACAAACCCTACACCACACCACACCACAAATGCTGCTACAAACAAATTCCTGGTTGCTCCGGACACCTTTCCAGGCTCACTGGAGAATTATGCACGATGACGTAAGGTAGGTAACCACTTTGCCCAATGAAATGTGAGTTTAAGTGACGTACCATGTGTGGAAGCTTTAAGAGCCTGCACGCACTTTGCCATGCTTTCTGGTTTCACTCCGTCACGAAACTGCTCTGTCAGCATAGGTCCTGGAGTGCCATGGATAGAGCACCAAGCCAGCTTGGGACAGACATGAACAGTGAGTGGGAAATCCTGCTGTTTAGAGGGACTGAGCTGGGAAGGGTCTTACTCCACAGTACCTTTGGCTGTCCTGTTCAATAGCAAGACACCATGAAATGTGAGTAGTCTAATTTAGAAAAATGCTTCCCATGAGAGCGGACACATTCCCTTTCTGTAGCTACTCTTCCTCTCACCTCATTCCTCTATACTTTCTGTTCCCTTTACATCTGTGGCTTGCAGGTGGTTCTTTCAATGATTTCGTCTATGGCTCTCACTTCCTGTTTTGCCTCCTAAGAAAGACCCTGCTTCGCTTCATTCCTCCCCCTGTTCCAGCCCCAAATGGTACCCACCACATTCACCATCCCTTTCTTTTCAAATGAATTTTCAAAATTCATCACAAGCAATGATCGTGTTTACTTTCTGTCTCTCCAGTTCTGAATTCATCACAACGATTCACACATAACGATTTTCACACTATTTTAACCCAGTGTGAACTTTAAGGAATCCTTTTGAAACATGGACTGTCTCTTATTAAATATGACAAAATAGAACTACACTGTTCTGTGGCATAGCATTCCCATTTTATGATTCCTTAAATCAATCTGAGGCTTTGACTACAAATATCAGACCAATGTCCAAAAGTTTGGCTGCACATCAAGAACAAACCACTGAACCTTGGTAGTCACCCTGTGGCCAGTAGGAGGTCAACTTGACCTTTTGGGCTCTTTTCAGGGAGGTGTGGCCAATGGAATTAACAACCTTTGTCCTCAACCAGTTAACCAGAGGGTTTTGAAATCCACCATCATTCAGTTTTGCTTCTTTTGTGTTATTTTTTCTTTTTCCTTTACTTAGCATATGCACCAAGTAGTATTGATAGCTACACTATGAGTCTTGAAGCCTCAAGAGCATGGAAGGTTTATTATGTTCTACATGTCAACTTGTGTCAGAGTAAGTCATCAGCTTGTATTTGTTCAATGAATGAGCACACTAAGTATCATAAAACTAGAGAACATTTATTTAACTTAACAGAAGAAGATCTACCACCCCGATTTAATACAGTGTAAGCAATAATATGAGGCTGAATAGCTCCCAAATTGAGCATATAGACGTGTGCACACATGTGTGTCTATCTATAACTAATTGTATGGTCTCAGAAAACAACAGCTATTCTAATTTCAAAATATAGTTTTAGTATAATTTCCCCCACATATGAAAAATTGCCTATTTATGATTTAAAACAATGTGTTTTTTGATTTTGAGCCCTTGTAGGGGTGCTGGGACTACAACCTAGGTCCTCTGTAGGAATAGCAAGTTCTCTTAATTGCTGAGGCATCTCTCACAAACCTGAAGAAATTCAGGTGTTGTAACACTGTCCCCTATCATATGAGATTCTGAAAAAATATTTATTAGAAGTTTATGTCTCAAGTCAGAGATTCGATGTTGTAATAAAAAGCATTGGGAACTTCTGGATCAGTTATTAGGACAGGCTGATTTTAAGGGGTGGAGCTCTAAAACAGGGTTCAATCCCTAGGACCACAACAATGAAAAAAATAGAATAAGATGAATGAAAGTGTTCATGAAAATAATGAAGCAACATATCTAAAAATTGCTAACAAGCAACCTTGCTTTGGAAATAAGAATCAGCTTAGCTTTGACCTTTATGAACTCTTTTGTTTTCCTAAGGTTTTCTAGGTAGCAGTGTACATTACTGACGAGTACCTGTTTGAGTTTTTGGTTTGTGTGATGTGTTGTTTTTGGTTTTGGTTTTGCCTTTTTCCCTCTAGGCAGTGTGTTATGTAACCCAGCTGGCCTTAAACTTACTGTGTAGTCAAGGATGATTTTGAACTCCAGATTCTCCTGCCTCTGCCTCCTGAGTGGTGGAATTATATGGGCATACTCCTACCATGTCTGGCTCTAGCTAGTATCTTGTAAAATGCAAAACATATGCTGCAATCCTCTCTTGTTACATGTAATTGGTGAATAACAGCTAGATTTTCTGCTTATTTTATATGAAACTCCATATAGACAACTTAAAAATAGCACAAGTATTGCAGGTTGATGTCAAATGTTTCTGACTACCCATTTCCTCTCAATTTGAAAAGGAGACTATGAATTGGTGTCCTATTTTAATGTAAGTTAAGTAATAAGATGGCCTTTAATGTTTACAAAGTTGGGCATGCAAATGTGTATATATGCACTCATGTAAGATAGAAGAATGTTAATTTCTTTGTTATTATTATTGTATGTGTTTTGCGTGTTTTGCATATATGTATATCTGTACATCATGTGTGTGCATGCCTGGTGCCCATGGAGATCAGAAAAATATGTCTCATCCCTCATAACTGGATGGTTTTGAACCACATTGCAAGTTCTGGGAATTGGCCCTAGGTCCTCTGGAAGAACAATCAGTGCTCTTAACAAATGAGCCATATTTCCAACCCAGGTAGAAAGATTTTAAAAAGTTGTTTTACATTCTGGGAGTGGTGGTACATTCCTGTAATCTCAGCATTTAAGAGGCAGAAACAGGAGGATTAGGTGTTGAAGGCCATCTATGGCTGCATAGTAAACATCTATGGGCTGCATAACCCTGTTTCAAAAACAAAAGCAAAAATAAGACATCATTTTGCATAAAAGTCACTTCTCAACTCATCCCTATAGCATAAGCTTCAAATAAAAATTACAAAAGAAATTCTTTTCTCTTCTGCTAAGGAATTTCTGAGAATATGTAACTTCAACAGCATTGTTGCTATAGTAATACAAAGGGGATAAACACACAATTGTGCTATCAAAACTTGCAACTGAAATAGGATGGCATTAAAGCCTTTGTTTAATAATCTAGACTCTATATATTTTATGGTGTGTCCTTGAAAATGAGGTCCCAAATAAGGATATCGTTTAATGCTAAAAATAATACATATAATTGGAATTACCGTAGCGGGAACCTTAGGTTAGAAAGCAAAGAGATACTAAGAAGGTTGTTTTATAAAAAAAAAAATAAAACAAACATTAATGAACAATGTGTTCAAATGGTGCCAATTGCTTTCCTTCATTTAAAACAAAATTCCTCTGTGTAAAACGGAAGGCAGCTGAATTTCCTACAGGAGACTCACAGGCACTTTGACTCACCAGAGCGAATGCACCTTCAGGTTCCTACATGCCTTCCATTTACTTTGCCAAAGAGCTTATTCTGAAATTCCACTCTCTGACAGCATCTAGGGGATACAGACATCTATGAATATTATAAAAGAATCATAAGATGTGTCTCTTTAATGCATTTGGCTCTGCTTTGGCTTGTTTGGCATTAAACCTAGAATCTTGTGTTGCTAACAAGGCATCTGGTACATGTGAAGGTGACTATTAAACTCTTGTTGTGTTTGATCTTGCCAATTATGTTTTATAAGACAGAAAAAGGCCTATCAGTCAAAGTAAAGATTATAGTTCCAGGGAGACATTATTTTAGAAGATTGATACTACCTGTAGTTCTGAAAATAGAAGAAAGTTGTTTTTTAACATGCAACTCTGATATACCCATTGATGGTGGCAAAGCTTCACTCCTGGTTGACAAAATTATCAAAGCAATCAGCTGAACAATGAATAGGGAAGGATGATGCCTTAGTTTGAACCTTAACTGCCCCTCGAGGGCTTATCCACTATAGTCCAGGATGGCAGTGTTGGGAGGAACTGGATCTTCAGAACTCTGTAATTCAGGTAAGTGAGCAGGTCTTCAAAGCATGAGGGATGTCCTTGAAGGGGGGGTGTGGTTCCCTTGGCCCTATTCTCTTTCTTTTTAGCTTTCCTATCTTTGACCAGGAAAGACACTCTAGTATATGCTTTTACCATGTTCTACTACTGCCTTCCTTGCTGTGGGCCCAGAAGTCATGTGGCCAGTGAGCTATCAACTGAAACCTTCAATACTGTGAACTGTATAATAAACCATTGCTCCCCAGTATTTGTCAGAGTAACAGAAAGCTAGCTAACACAGAGAGAAAACAGAGGGAGATGAAAATAGGTAGGGAGTTGAACAATGAGAATTTATAGAATATGTTCTGTGTCTGATGGGGTGCCAACAAGCCTCGTGTGTGTGTGTGTGTGTGTGTGTGTGTGTGTGTGTGTGTGTGTGTGTGTGTGTCTGTGTTGTGTGTGTGTGTGTGTGTGTGTGTGTGTGTGTGTGTGTGTGTGTGTGTGTGATCTATGTGTGAGCATGCCCATGCATGTGTACGTATGCAGATATGTTCAGCCATTGGTGTATGACAGAGGCCAGAGTTTGACATCAAGCTGTCTTCCCCTTCTGCCTCTGGTTGTTTACCTTTTGTTTTTGTTTTTGAAACAAGCTTTTCTCACTAAACTTGGAACTCACTGTTTCCATCAGAATAACTGATCAACAAGCCCCTAGCATCTACCTGACTGTACCTCTGAGAATTAGAGTGCCCAGGATCCAAACGCAGGTCCTTGTGGTTACATCATAAGCATTTTACCCACTAAGCCATCTCCCTAGCCCCACCTTTTATATTATTGTTTTATCAAGACTGTAGTCAATATTACAAATAAGTTAGTATCTCAGTGAAGCCAGATTTTTGTATCCAATTTGAAGAAGTAGAAGAGCATGAGTCATGGCACTGCATTATGTAAGCAAAGGTTTGAGACCAGCTTCCAACATTTACTCTTGATTTTTGGTCCAGATTTAATGTTTTTCTTTTTTTTTTTTTTGTTTTCCTGTCCATAAAACTAAAAGATGTTTGTCACACAATGATCTGAATGTTACATGAATCCTACATTGAAATTATCTTTATCAACCACAGCAAATACTCTCAATTTTAAAATCTAATAGGAGCTTAGTTCTTATTTGACTTTTTTTGCAATATTTGACTCTGCCATTTCATAATTTTTTAAAGAGTTTTCTCCTTTGGTTTTGCGTCCTATCCCTGGCTGTTATTTTCATTCTTCCTAGCTGCTAATTGTCACTCTTTTCTCATGGATCCCACTACCCCTGATGGTTTTTTGTAAGTTTTGTGAGTTTGTTGTTGACGTTTTGTTGTTTGTTTTTATTGATATGAGTGTTTTGCACACATCCATGCCAAGTGCCCACAAAGGCCAGGAGAGGGAGACACAGCCTCCAGAGCTGGAGTTCCAGACAGGTGTGTGTAATGATAACTCTTTCCACCAGCCGCCTGAGCTCCGCTGCCACATTGGGGCCCCCAAATAACACAGAGACTGTTATACAATGCTACTAACTCTTATAGTTACAATGCTTCTGGCCAATGACTAGGATTTCTTATTTCCTAGCTCCGTCTTAAGTATCAACCATAACCATTAATCTATATATTTTATGCAGACTTATCTTATAGAGGACACCAGCGGCATGCATCCTCTCTTCCCCAGGATCACATGGCGACTCCTCTCTTTCCTACATTTCCCAGAATTCTTCTCTCCTAGTCCCGCCTAACTTGCTTCCCTAATTGGCCAACAGTGCTTTATTTATCAACCAATAAGACAAACATATATACAGAAGGACCTCCTCCATCAGGTGTGAGCTGCCATGTGAGTACTGGAAAATAAACCTGGGTCCTCTGGAGGAACAGCCTGTGCTCTTAACAACTCAGCCATCTCTCCATCCACCTTGATATTAATTAGGTGAATTATGTGATTGTCTCCCTTAAGATTGCTTTTTAATTTTTTAATCAATTCTCTTCCTTCC
This sequence comes from Cricetulus griseus, assembly GCF_003668045.3. Classification (NCBI taxonomy): domain Eukaryota; kingdom Metazoa; phylum Chordata; class Mammalia; order Rodentia; family Cricetidae; genus Cricetulus; species Cricetulus griseus. The sequence goes on from NW_023276806.1 coordinate 25,392,025, forward strand.
TCATGGCTCCAATCATACATACATACATACATACATGCACATATATAGATATATAGATACAAATATATTGATAGCTGATATTGTCTGATTTCCAAACGTTTGTCCCATGCCTCTAGGCTGCATTATTGCTCTGCCCCACTGGACAACTTCACTTCATTGTCCTGCCATCAACGTTTCACCCTCATTAAGCTAAGATGTACCTCTAAAATATCCCAGACTCCTGCTTGGTTACTCTGCTCATACATACCATCCGTTGAATATGCCTTTCAATACCATACCCATTCTTTTTATTTGCCCCAGTGCTTTAGTTAAAGTCTTATGTGTGGTTTGATGGAATACCTCCTGTGCTATTTAGAAAACTGTGTGTGTTATATAGAAGAAGAGGAGGATGAAGAAGACGGTTTCCAACAATGATCACTAATCCACAATTTGGAAATCCTTATGAAGTCGTCCACCCTAAGAAGTGAGTGAGTTATACTTGAACTCTCCTACTGGGAATTACCTCTGTGAAGACACTCAGATCCTCCTTTCAGGAGCTACTTAGTATTTATTTATTATTCCCCTTGGCCGCATTTAAAATAAGAATAGAGAGTTTTGAAATCCAAGAGATTGCTTTGTAGCTTTGGCAATCAAAGTTCTTCTAATCTGGAATTTTGGACTTCGTTTACTTAACTATTTATTTTTAAAGTTGATAGTTTTTAATGTATTTGAGTTGAAGTAGAATTGCATCACTTCTCCTCTCTCTTTCTGCCAGTCCTTCCAGTTACCCTCCCTCCAATACTTCCCCTGCCTCCCTACTCTCAATCCGATAGCCTTTTTCTTTAAATATGTATGTATGTAAATATGTATGTACATATATATAACAATTTATACATATATACATATAGATGTGTATGTGTTTATACATGTAACAATACATATAAATGTACCTGAAGAAATATACAAATACAAACTGTTGTTTGTGTGTATATGGTTTCAGGACTGGCCAATCTGTTCTAGGCATGCAGAAGCTAACTCTCCTCTCAGCAGTCATTAGCTGCCTGTTGTTCTTTGTCATGTCTTTTCCAGCACCTGTCTCCAGTCCATTTCAAAAGACAAATGACCTGGAGAAACACAAAATGCGAGGAATTACAAGAAGTTGCTTAGTGCTAATCACAGAATAAGGATTCTGTATGTTCCTCATTAGCCACATACTCACAGTTGACTAAGCTTTGAAACTCAGTGTGCATTCAGGCACCCTGTGCCAGATTCCTTAACTATAAGAGGAACTACAGTGTAAGGGAGAAGGCATTTGATGAAACATGACCGTGTTAATTGCTCAGCCAATTAATTACAAGTGACCCTGTGCACACTAGTGAAGGACAAAGAGGGAAACTCATCTAACAAACCAACTAGCATTGAAATTTGAAAGCTATGATACAACCAGTGGCCCCAGCGAGTTACATTTGTAAATGGCAGAATCAGGACTTGAACCCGGATGCGTGGGTCTAAAGGCCTTCCCCTACACCAAGTTGCCTCATGAAGTCAAATTTTCTTCTCTGTGCACTGACTTAGTTGTTGAATTAGAACTTGAAAGGACCTCTCCAGCAACCATTCAGGGATTCTGATTCTGAATGAATATTAACATTTTTCTCTCTAGTCCCATATATATATATATATATATATATATATATATATATATATGACAGTGTGATATATGTTTATGGAATTTTGAGTGTCAAGAAGCTCCTTTCTAAACAGCATAAATCATGGATTTCATCTGCCATTTTAACTTCCAAGTGAAGTCAATTTTGAGACCCTTGTAATTTAAAACATATAGACTTCACTTAAAGAGCTGTGAGGTGTGCTACAAGGAGGGCCTGAGAGAAATGAACCCTTAACACGCTTAAAAGAGTGGAAGTAAATGATGTGTTCAATTCACAAAATCTTACAATCAAGGGCAAATGAGTAATGTATGAATTAATCACCAGAAATATTGAGGAGTTAGGAAAATGTGCGCTGAAGGGCTAGAGGAAGGACTACTGTTTTATAAGTGACAGAGAGTAGTCTACAGTGAGCTTCCAAACATTTTACATATTACAATAAACCCACAATTTTATCAGAAACAAAAACTGGTGAGGTGTGCAGTCACAAAAGGTGTCTGTAGAAATATTTTTAAATGGGATGGTGATACTACAGTGTTTAAATAATTGGGATTCCTATTATGAGCATCTGTACGGGCATTAAAAGTAAGGTAAAATGTTTTGCAGTGACAAACATTTAAAATAAATCACTTGGTTGGAAGATGTAAATTACTGATATATGATTGAAATTTCCTGTAAATATATGTATACATGTGTGTTGCTCCATTTTCTAAGAGGCAGAGTACTTACTGCTAAAGAGACTGTGCATAACTTTTTAAAATTCTTATTTATGAGGGTTTTGTAAATTTTCTAAAAGTAGATTATTCTTATAATATTTATCTAAATACATACATTAAATGAAGAATTTAAATACACAGTAATGAATCTCCATTGAAAGCATACTCTTTAGCCAGGCATGGTGGCACATGCCTTTAATCCCAGCACTTCGGAGGCAGAGGCAGGCAGGTCTCTGAGTTCAGTAACAGCCTGTTCTACAGAGTGAGCTCCAGGACAGCCAGAGCTACACAGAGAAACTCTTGTCTAGAAGAAAACAAAAAGAAATAAAAGGAAAGAAAAGCAATTATTCAGTATTTCAATGCTAAACTATCCTTTAACCAATCAAAACTCTACATAAAACCAAACATTCTTCATAATATGAACTTGCTAATGGATGCCACGTCAATGATCACCTCTGTTCTGTGAGCAGTTGTAGAAGTTTGTTATTTTAATTATCTTCCCTAGCTTAAATCTGGAGACCTTGCTTTCAAAGAATATATATGTGTAAACTTAAGTTTAAAAAAGCAAGATTGAGATAAATATTTATTCTATAAACATTTTCATTGTGATGTTACCCACACGGGCTTCTGAGAACTGTAAATGCAATTTGTTTGCTAAGAATGTTTGTTCTGACACGTTGCATTTTAGTGCTTTTTTTTTAAAAGCCAAATGCAACACAGCCAACCAACAATTGTGCAGTCATACTTAAGAGAAAGATGGCACCATGGGACAAGGTTGTTTTGAATTCTTTTTCCTTTGGGCATTTTTTTTTTAAAAAGGAAAGACCTATAAAACACATCAAGAAAAGAACTATGCTTTAGTTCATTGCTATATTAATAATATGGCTTTAAATCATGATGAAATGAAACCTTTGAAAATTAATTTGCCAGCAAAGAAGACATTACAATATCCTCTTCATATTGATTCTTTGATATCCATTATCATATTTAATCCCCACAAGTATCTTCCAAAACAGATACGATTATCACCTTTAGAGATAAGGCAAGTTGGAGACAACAAGTTTAAATAATTTGAACAAAATCACATATGAAAATAAAACTGAAGTTTGTGGATGTCCCTCTGACTCCACCCTTTATTCTGTCTGGTCAATATGTGTGCTCAAGCTGTGCTTTGGGGACTAGATTCTAGGATAGATGTCTCTCTCCTTTCTCATGCTTTACTGTCTTAGTCACTGTTCTGTTACTATGAGGAGTCACCATGAGCAAGGCAACTCTAATAAAGGAAAGTATTTAATTGGGGGCTTGCTTTCCGTTTCAGAGGCTTATAATACATTATCATCAAGGTTGGAAACATAAAGGCAGACATAGTGTTGGAGAATTAGCTGGGAGGTTTGTATCCTGATCTTGAGTCAGTAGTCAGAGAAAGAAAAAGAGAGCCTTGGCCTGGTGTGGACTTTTGAAACCTCAAAGCCCACCGATAACAACACACTTCCTCCAACAAGGTCCTGCATCCTAATCTTTCTTTTTTTTTTTCAGATATTTTTATTTGAATTAGAAAAAAAGATTGATTTACATGACAATCCCAGTTCCCTTCTCCCGCCCATCCTCCCCTTACCCCCCCCCACTAAAATCCTACCTATCACATGTCCATTCTGCTCCCCCTGGATGGTGAGGCCTTCCATAGGGTGTCATCAAAGTCTATCATATCCTTTGGGATAGGGCCTAGGCCCACCCCCGTATGTCTTGGCTCAGGGAGTATTCCTCTATGTAAGAATGAGCCATTCTTTTTTTTTTTTTTTTTTTTTTTTTTTTGGTTTTTCAAGCCAGGGTTTCTCTGTGTAGCTTTGGAGCCTATCCTGGCATTCGCTCTGGAGACTAGGCTGGCCTCAAACTCACAGAGATCCACCTGCCTCTGCCTCCCAAGTGCTGGGATTAAAGGCGTACACCACCAATGTCCAGCCCATCCTAATCTTTCTTTTTTTTCATTATTTAGGGAATACTTTATTAGTTTTTTGTAATCAAACCCACGTAGATAAGACCTTACTATTTAATACAGTGCATTACCCCTGTACAAATGGAAAAAACTTAAGTTCAACATTTCTAGACCAATATGGCTGTTAATTTTTGTACAATGCCAAGTCAATACAGTAAACTGGGATACTTTTTTCCAAAGTTGACAGCACAGCTAAAGTTTCCAAAAATTCAAATTATATATATATATATATATATATATATATATATATATACCAATAATAGCAGTATGTTATGCATCAATAGCAGCAACAGCTTTTCCAGGTTCTGCAGTCATTTGAACAAAATTGTAGAGACATCCAGCACACTCCATTTTAAAAAAAAAAGTAAAAAACAAAATCCCAGAAAACAGCACAGTTCTGTTACTCTTGTGGTACCTGGCATCATTTTTTTTTTTTAAATTAGCTTCTCAATCATCATCTGGAAGGAAACCATTCTGGGCAACATCATTAAAAACAGCTCTGATAAAGCACGGTCACTACTATGTATCATAAAGCAGGTACAAGCTATTTTATATTCACAGAGGTATGACACAGTACTGTCCTACATCTATAATATTAGAGGATACAATTTGAAGGCATTATTTGAGACTTGATTCTACTTTTCCAGCAGAGGGCCCAAAGGATGGTATGACACAGCTCTGTAAAGAAACACACTCTTAGATAGGATTTCCTTTCACTAGCAGCACACTTCTAAGGATTCATTCTCTCCATGAACATCAGCTAAAAACCATTATTAAATAAATGAAAGAATGCCCCTAAAACAAAGTCCTATAACTGCTGGATTCATATGAAGATGACCTAGTGGAGACAAGCAAGACCTCACCTTACCAACATGTCATCAAATGTTATGTTTGAATGGTGAGACCTCCAAGGAAGGAAGGAGATGCCAAGTAGTGCTTCAAAGCTTCGGCCCACAATTAAAACACAGCGTCATTTAAACATAAGCAGAAGCCAAATGTTGCTCATTTGAATATACTCAAGAATGCTGACATCACCATTTAATCATCTGCTCACTCATCCAGGACATCCTAATCTTTCTAATCTTTTCAAACATTCCCACTCCTTGGTGACTAAGCATTCACCTATTGGAGCCATTCTTACCACCATACTTATCTTTAGAGCAACTAAGAGCATCTGCCTCCATTTTTAAAGTTGTAATTCTGAAAAGCAGCCTTTAATTATTTGAGAAAATACCCCCAATATAAAGTTTTACATATTGCCAATCCAATAGTTAGTAATATGTAAATAGCAGTGTACTCCTTCCTAGCTTGCCATGCAATGTCACCATGCCGTAAGTTTCAAAGGACAACTCTGAGTCTCCATACATACTTTTTTATTCTTTACCTTAGTATTCTAATTATGCCCATGATTCCTTCTGATCATTAAAAGTTGTTTTGATCTTGCTAATAGACTCAAAACTAAATATTCCTTTATAAGTGGCATGTAGCTATAGCAACTATCCTCCTTCACTGTCTTGCAGAGCCTCTGTGCTGCCATGAAGTGATGAGTGCTGGAAAGCTGATGTTACTACCTAATGTGACTGGACAGCACCTCCTCAAGGCCTCCCACACTTGTCAATCTCTTGGTAGTGTCTTTGGATTCACTTAAACAGCCACTTTAGTTATCAAACTGCTCTATCATAATATTACAGTTCAAATAGGTTCTGAGTAAGGTTCCCTTTAGGACCAGAGTCAACTTTCCCTTGATGCACTGACCTCTCCACCAACAAGCTTTTGACTTTGTTTGATATTTATATATTCTTCATGAGCATTTTGTTGACATCTTACTTAGTTTAAATTACCCCAATTCCATCTTAGTATAGTTGAAGAAATGAGAAATTATCATTATAAATTAATTTATAATGATGATATATAATAATTTATAGTAGCTATAAATTATTAGTGAGAAGGATAAACAGAAATGCCTGAAACCAATAATTCTGAGGAGCCACCAGCCCAGTGTATTGACAATGCCTCATCTGCTACCAACAAGACTGAACTATTGATTAAATGTCTTTCTGTTATTAAATGACTACACCTATTTAAAGTAGTTCTACAGACTTATTCCCAAAACATCAACACTAACAGTAACCATCACCTTTCTCCTCTTATCTTGAATCAAAATTAGAAATTTTACTCACCAAAGATTTTTCTAAGTGTTAAGTAAAGTGACCTTAACTTTTCCCTTATTATCTTTTCTAAACTGCTTACACCAAAGTCCAAGCAAATGTCGTATAAGTTTTAAATTTCTCTACTTTTGCCCAACATCAAGGAGATATATGTGTGAAGAGAAATGAAGAGTTTAATGATGAACTGTAAACTTTGAACTCCAGGAATGGCAACCTAGATTGAAATAATAGTTCCGTTCCTCATGGGTTCATGACTTGAGAGAGGGCAGCGATGCAAAGCAGGGGTATGGAAGAAAGTCCTAACAGGAATAACAACCATGGATGGTTTTGGTACCCAGGCTCTTCCCACTGAGTTCTGAGTGTCAAATGGGTTCCTGAGAGAGGAAGAATCCCAAAACATTAGACAACATATGGACATGTAATCTTTCTTTAATTTAATTTGGAGAAATAAGTGGCATTAAGTATTTATTGTCATGCCTTCCTGTATTTTTAAAATTATCTTTAATGAGATGTATTACTATTTTTAAATTAAATTTTATATTCATTAGAATAATATAAGCTTATCAATGAATTAGTTTAGTGACAAACTCCTGGTTTAAATATACTATTACCTTCAGGCATGTGTGTGTGTGTGTGTGTGTGTGTGTGTGTGTGTGTGTGTTTGTGTGGATGTGTTGCTTTTTCCATTGGGTCTTTATTTCTGAAGTAACCAGTATCACATGAAACTCCCATAGGTAAATTTGTTTGCCTTCTTATATTGATCTCTCTCTTGCTATAAGTCTGCAGTCGTGGAACCCAAGATAGAAAATAAAGTGCATCTTTTCTGTTCATCTGGAGTGCAGGCATACTGCACACCAAGCTGTAGCAACCCCTCTCTTGGCTCGCATTTGTGATCTTGACCAATCTAACATAGGGCATAGACATAAATGGCTGCAGAAAGAATGAGATTGGAATATAAAATTGCATTTGCAATTTGAAAGCAATGTGCTAACAGCAGTTTAACTGCAGGATTTTGTTTTTCGTGAAGCATTATAACACTAGGTATGCTAACCTTCCCTGAAAGACACACAGACTGAGCCTGCACCAGCCCCACTGACCTCTTGTACCTTTTCATTCATAGGAGCTATATTTAGTCCATAAACAGCAAATGTTTAGCTTCCCATGGGAAATACCAGCACAAACATACAAACATGCTGTGTCTGTATATGGACTATGTTTTAAATAACACAGCTATTTTTATCCCAACTTGTTATTTATACTGCCCTCTTTTGTGCAGAATAGCAAAATGTGTGAGTGGCAACAAAATGTGTGACTTAATCAGAAGGAAAATACAATTCTATTGTCATCAAAGGAAAAAATGGGCACCTTCCACAATACATGAGATGGAACTCTCCTTAGTTGGAGCTGCTAAAATTCTACTCTAAGAATGGGGCTGACTCATGTGCAATGCCTTGAGCACATCAGCTGAAAGTATAGATACTAGCCTACATACACTCTCAGTCCTCAGAGGGGTAATAAGACCTCAACCCTACCAGCAGCTAGTCCCAGTAGAACACTGAAAAAATTTCAACTCCACCCTATAACCTAATCCCAGATGGGAAAAATCCCAGTGCAAGAAACACAGCTCCTGGAAAAGTTATCAGTTCCATAGTACTTTATTCCAATGATAGTGAACTGGATGAGATAACAGATAAAGAATTAAAAAGAATTATGATAAGATTTCAGCAAACTAAAAATAAAATAAAACACAACTAGCCTCCTGAATAAAGTCATAGACAAAACAAAATAGCTTCTGAATAAAATAAAGATGTCTATACAATATAGAAAGAGGAAGTTAGTCAACATATAGAAATACTGAAAAGAATAACAAATTTAAAATGGAAACCTCAGTTCACCAAGTAAAAGCTTCAGTTAAAATAGAGCATATCTGCAGGAAGGTGGACTATCAGAGCCTGAAGACAAGTGTGTGAGAATTAAAGTGTTCACATAACATAGATACAATAATGATAATTTGTAACCAGAACATACAAGATTTACAATATGCCATTTTGAGACCAAATATATGAATCATGAGCACAGAAAGAGAGAAAAAGTACAAGATAAAAAGGATATTCAATAAAACAAAAGCAAAAAAAAATCAAATCTAGAGAAAGAGATGGCTATGCAGATACTAGAAGCATTCAGAATTCCAAACAGATAAGACCATGGAGAAGAAGTATACAGAGCAAAGAAAGTACTTTGGAAGTCACAAGACAGTATTATCAAGTCACACAAAAGTAAACCCATTAGAATAATAGCAGATTTCTCAACAGAAACTCTGAAAGAACAGCATAGAGTAATGTATTTCAAGCTTTGAAACACAGTAACTGCCAAACCGAATTTCTGTATATACCAAAACTATGCATTATAATTGTAGGAGAAAGCAAAACCTTGAGATAAATAAAAACTAAAGGACCACTATGGGAGCATCACTGAAAATACATGAAGAATCGTATATACTAAAGCAGGAAATAAATACACTCATGAGGCTATGAGAAAGAATAAACTGTACTATAATACCCTATATGCAAACTAGGATTAAAAAACACCAAACATTACAAAAACATCAAAATGTTAGGAATTAATAACTAACTACCAATAATAACTCCAAATAGTAAAATGGTCTCAATACCCCAATCAAACAGCACAGACTAGGAGGTTGGGTTAAGAAACGGGACTTATATATTTGCTACACACAAGAAACAAAGCTTGTTAGTCAGGACAAAAATGGCCTTCAGTTGAAAGGATAGAAAAGGCTACTCCAAAGGTATGGAAGTAGGAAAAACCAGACAATAACAACAACAACAACCAAGATATATTCACATTACTAATGGAAAAGTTAGACTTCAAATAACAATTCATCAGAAGATGCAAATAACATCAGTTCATAATGATTAAGAGAACACCAGTAAACCCAATTTCATTAAAAAATAAAAATAAACCAAAGTCTTACCACGTATAAAGGTGCACACTGACCTCAACACTGTAATAGTTGATGGCTTCACCAATATATGGGTCATCTAGATCAAAAAAAAAATCAGCAAATAAATATCTGAGTTAAATGGCATTATAGATCTAATGGACTTTACAAATATAGATAGATGATATAGATAGACAGATGGTAAATACATGATAGAAAGACAGACAGATGATAGATAGACAGACAGATAGATAATCTGTTTAAATGTCTACTTTAAAAAAATAGATCCCAAATGAAAAATCTAATAATATGTCTCAGTTACCTAGAAAAACAAGAACAAGCCCAACCCAAAATTGGGAGATGAAAAGAAAGATCAGGGCAGAAGCCAATATAAAGAAAAATACAAAGAATCAATGACTTAAGTGGTAGGGGCTGTGAAATCATAGGCTAAATTGTAATCTCTTAGGTAAATTAACACACAGAGAAGAGTTGTATTAATGAAATTAGGCAAGAAAAGGGACCCATTTCAAAAGATACCAACATCAGGTTCTAAGAAAATCATTTGAAAAACTATTCTAATAAATTAAGAAATCTAAAAGAAATTGATAAATCTCTAGACATATGTAACCTACCAATATTAAGCCATGGAGAAATAAAGAGATCTAAAAGGTACAATATTGAAGTGATTTAGAAGTTCCCCAACTAAGATGACCTGACTCAAATGGATTCACTGATAAATTCAACAGGACCTTTAAAAAGTATCTAATGCCTATGTGCTACAAACTATATAATAAAAAGCTAATTTACTTTATGAATATAGTACTACTCTGATATAAAAAACAAAACAGATGAACAAATAACAGCCATACCCACACAACAAAATAAACTAATAATTATTTCTCCATAATGAAAATGAACACAAAGTTTATTTTTTAAAAAATACTGGCATGGAACTGGAAGGATGCCTCATTGATTAAGGAATGGCTCTTGCACTGGCTGCTCTTCCAGAGGATCCGGGTTTGATTGTCAGCACCCACATGGTGGCTCACAGCTATTTGTAACTCCAGTCCTGGGTAATCTAACACCCTCTTCTAGACAACACAGGCACTGGGCACACACATTAGGCAATGGCATAACACAGACAAAACACCCATCCACATAAAATAGGTTAATTAAAATTTTTACAATGCTTGTAGCCACGCATAGGAGTGCATACCTTTAATCTTAATATTTGTGAGCATAGGCATGTGGATCTCTGTGAGTTAAAGGAAGAATGCTAAGCTAGCAAGGACTACATAAAGAGACCTTGTCTCAAAAATACATACATACATACATACATACATACATACATACATACATACATACATGCTACTAGCAAACCCAGTTCAACAATACTGCAAAGAGCTCATTCACTATAATCAAGTTAGCTGCCTTCCAAGCATACAAAGATGAATCAATTTGTGCAAATCTATAAATGAAATTCTTCAAATAAGCAGAATCAAAATCAGAATCATATGATCCTGTCAAAAGATATAGCAAAGGCCTACAACAAAGTCTGACGTCTCTTCATAATGAAAGTCCTGACAAAACCAAGAATATAAGAAATATACCTCAATATAGCAAACGCTATGTATGCAAAACTTGTACCAGATATTACACTTAATGGGGAGAAATTCAAAGTATTCCCACTAAAATCAGAACAAGAATGTAGACATTTCTTCACTCTTTTTAATTTACTGCCTCCTAAAGTCATAGCTAGAGAAATACGACAAAGAATAAAATGAAAAGGATACAAGATGGAAAGGAAGATTTTAAATTATTCCTATTTCCACAGATATAGTTCCATATTTAAAATATTCTAAAGAATGCACCAGAGAGCCCATTTCACATAGAGGGATACTTTCTCAGCCTAGACACATGGGGAAGGACCTAGGCCCTGCTCCAAATGTTACAGACAGACTTTGAAGATCCCCCATGGAAGGCCTCGCCCTCCCTGGGGATGGAGATGGCACAGGAGGTTGGTGGGGGTCAGGGGAGGAGGGGAGGGAGAGGGAACTGGGATTGACATGTAAAACAAGATTGTTTCTAATTTAAATAAAAAAGAGAGAAGAAAAAACTACTATATCTTACAACACCAATAATAAAGTAATAAAATACAAAGTCAACATACAAAATTCACAAGCGTTCCTAATACCAATAATACCCATCCTGAAACAAGAGTCAGGGGAATAATCCCCCTCACAACACCTTCAAAACAAAATAAAATATCTTGAAATAAACCCAACTAAGGAAATAAATGACTATAGCAATGGAATTTTGCAACAATGAAGAAAGAAATTGAAGAAGACCCTAGAAGATAGAAAGATCACTCATACTCATAGGCTGGCAGAATTAATGCTGTGAAAACATCTATATAAGTGAAAATTGATAAAATTTTTATCAAAATTCCATGATATTCTCTACAGAACTACAAAAAAATCTAAGTCATACAAACACACACACACAAAAAAAAATTCACAACAAAGTAATCTTAAGCAAAACAAAAGCAATTCTAGACATAACAAAAGACTTTATTTCAATATCTATACTACAGATCCATAGTAAAATAATAATAATAATAATAATAATAATAATAATAATAGCATTACTGACACCAAAACAGACAGGTAGATCAAGGAATAGAATAACAGCTACAGAAACAAACATATGTAGCTAATAGCCACCTGATTTTTATGAAGAAGTCAAAAGCATACATTGAAGAGAGATAGACATTTCAAAATTGATATTCTATAAAGAAGTATGATATTAGATCCAGGATGCTTACCTTGTATAAAAACCAACACAAAATGGGTGAGACATACTAATGCAAGATAATGCATTTATGGGTCCTGGCTTCAATTCTGCTGTTGTGATAAAGTAAAATCTGAGCAAAAGGCAACATAGTGGAAGAAGGGAAGAACCAGCCTTCAGTTCCAGGCTACAATCCATTATTTCAGTAAAGTCAAACGCTCTTAAAGCACTATACCCACAGTCCACAGCAGAGAGAGAATACATGCATGGACCTTTGCTTACTTGCTAGATGTCAGCTGCCTTTAACCTCTCTCCCACGCTGTTCAAGATCCCCTAGCTAGGGAATGGTGCCTCCCATGATAGACTGGCTTTCTCACAGCCAATATCAATCAAGACAATATCCCACAGACTTACCCACAGGCTAGGCTGGTCTAGACAATTCCTCATTACCATCCTCTTCTCAGGTAGTCCTAGGATATGTGCAGGGGTCCGGCCTGTATCAGTCCCATGCTATAGAGGCCATCTATTTTGGACTGATGTCTTTGGGGCTTTGATCGGAACCAGCTGAACAGCCCCAGGTCCGACCCTGAGTGGGGGAGTGTGGATCAGGGAAATCCTAACTACCCAATGTCATCAAAGACAAGACAGAGACATTTTGTCATCTCAGAAGGGCTCTCAGTCCATACTGGAGACCATGGTTTATTTCAGCAACATCTTAAATAACTTTCCAAAAGTAGGGGTACTGGCAGAAGACATCTCTTATCATGTATATAGGGCTGACTAGGAAACACTTCCTTTAATCCTAGAGATAGTCCTAGACATTCCACAAGTGCATGTCTCACCAGGCTCAGGATGGGTGTGGGTTCACCCAGGGCCAAAGTATTTTGCTATGCAAACTAGGAGACATTCTCCACCTCTCCACCGTGGCCAGGACATTGGGAGGTAACCGGCTGACATCTAAAAGACAATGGGAGATTCAAGCTCCTTGAATCCAGCTGAGGCCTTTTCCAAAATATTATATTCGGGCCCTGACAAATTGACAGTTAATACTAACCAGCACAACATGAAACTCTGAACTGCTAAAAAAAAACACAGGGAAAATACTTCAAAATGAAGCATAAGCAAGGGTTATCTATAAAGGACACCAAGAGTTCAGAACACCCTGCAGAATTAAACAAAAGGCTTTGCCAAATACCCATGTGCCAGAGCACTAGTAGCGAGAACATTAAAAGAACTCAAAACAATACCACAAAATAAAATATCCAGTCAACAAATGGGTTAAGGAAGTGAACAGACAGTTCTCAAAAGACAAAGTTCTTTTGAGTTCTCAAAGGCCAATAAACATGAAAAAAATCAACATTTTTAGCAGCTAGTGAAATGCAAATTAACACAGCACTGGGTTCCCAGCAAGAAAGACTATCATTAAGTAAACAAATGAATAACAAATGCTGGTGAGGATACAGGGACAGGCTACCTTTATTCCCTATTGATGTTGACTACAGCATTATTCACAATAGTTAAATTATGAAATCAGCCCTGGTGTCCATCAAATTGTAAACAGGTAAAGAAAATGTGGTATACAATGGAATTTTATATAGATTAAACAGGAAAATGTGCACAACTGGGTACTCATCATATTGGGTGAGATAAGCCAAGCTCAGAAGACAAATATTGTGCATTTCCTCCCTTCCATGAATCCAGAATTATGCACACATGCTCATGCACACACACACACACACACACACACACACACACACACACACACACACTCACTCACAAACGCACATGTGTGTGATGAAAACTAAAGTCATACTAGAGGAATAAATGTTAATGGTGGGTGTCTTAGTTGGGGTTTCAGTTTTGTGAAGAGACAAAATGATCACAGCAACTCTTATAAAGGAAAACATTAATTAGTGCTGGCTTACAGTTCAGAAGTTTAGTCCATCATCATCATGGCAGGACATGGTGGCATGCAGGCAGACTTGGTGCTGGAGAGGTAGCTGGGAGTTCTACATCTGGACCTGCAGACAGCAGGAAGAGACAGTAAGCTATACTGGTCCTGGCTTGACCATATAAAACCTCAAAGCCCACCCCTAGTGATGAACTTCATCCAACAAGGCCCACACCTCCTAATAGTACCACTCCCTATGAGCCATTTTTATTCAAACCATATAGTGGGTATAGAAGGCGAGAGAAATGGGAATGGTGAATATAGTCAAAGTATAGACATATTTGCACTATAAAGTCTTAATGAAACCCACAGTATGTACATTGAATATTAGCCAGTAAACTTTTATTTAAAAAATGATTTCTGAAGTAAAATGTAATTAAAATATACCATTTACTTCTTTACTTACATTTTAAGTGTGTCTGTCAAAAACCTTTGGTTTATAAATTAGCACATTGTGAGGAAACACAGAGAAACTGTGGATAGGAAGAGGGTTAAAAGAACAACAGGGGCTTAAGAGGTGGCTCGGTGTTTGAGAGCACTTATCGCTCTTGCAGAGGACCAGACTTCAGCGCCCACATCCAGGGGCTCACAACTGACTCCAGTTCTAGGGAACCCAATGCCCTCTGACCTCTGAGGGTACCTACATGAAAGTAACACACATGAACTCATGCAACCACATAACACACATAAACAAAACACGTCAGCTAGATTAAAATCAAAACTGCAAGGATGATCCTTATCCATAAACTCGACCACGCCATCTATCGTCAACTCACATCATGACAGCTAAATACATATACTACATACAGACTTCAGAGCAAAGCACTGGACTCAGGTAATGTTTTATTGTTATCAAAACCCTCAAGAAAAGGGCCCAGGCCCAGCACAGGAAGATTTGGTAGACTTTGCAGAGGCCCCATTGAGGGCCCTACCCTGCCTGGGGAGTGGTGGGTGGATGGGGTAGGGGGTAGGTTGGGGGTGGGGGAGGAGGGATGGGGGTGAAGGGAGGGAGAGGGAGAAGGGACTTATATGTGAAACAGCTTGTTCCCTAACTTGAACTAATAAAAAAAAAAACCCTCAAGTAAAAAAATGTTAAATTTTCTTTAATTTGATAAAAGTTAGGAGTAATCCCTGTAACTACTCACATAAATAATATCCAAAATATTTTCTATTTAGGCATTGGGTTGCATTGAAAAGGAGATTGTTGTGTCAGCCATGTTCAAAAGAGAAGGCCTGTTGACAGGAGAATATAGCCAATGTATTTGCGAAAAATGAGAAAAAAGATTCTATAAGAAAATGTGTGAAGCCCAACAAAGCAAGCAGCCCCATATGACAGTCAAAATTATCCCTACAAGCAGGAAAACTCACAAACAACACATACACATACGAACACACACAGCACACACACCTTCAATCTTTCCACCAGCACTTCACATTAACTAACAGATGACAGTCTAGAGAGAACCAGATTTGCTACTGGTTCTCTTGTAAATGCTGCATGAAGTCTACCTATCCCACGAAATAAGAGAATTCTAAGATCCAAGAACACCAGCACATATACAACTGGCATTGTATCTAAATGTTAATCCTATCACAAAAAGATACACATTTCAGTCCAGCTGAGTTAGACATGCATGGTGACAGAAATGGCCTGTAATCCTTCCCTACTCAATCATCCGAGATAAATGGGCTCATTGATGTATAGCTTCACCATTTAAAAGATTTTTGGAGGCAGATAAGCTTAAATTGTGTTGGAACATGTCCTGTCAAATAACTGAGCAAATCTGTAGCTTATACCCTCACCCGAGTAGAGGGTCCGTCAGAACGCTCTACGTTAGAGCGTTCTCTAACATGATGTGAAACCCTGATCCAAGGCTTTACCACCTAGTAAAGCATTTATCCTCTGTAAACCATACTCAAACTGCAGTAGAGCAAAATTGCTCTCTAACAAACATCACTTCCTAGAGGTTTTTCTAACCAATTTTTTGGGGGCCAAGAGCTTCAGATCCAGGCCTGAGAACTGCAACAACTGCCATCTACAAAAATCAAGGTGCAAATAAATAAATAAATAAATTAAATAAATAAATAAATAAATAAAGATCTTAGAAAAAAAAAAACAAGGTTCTTTGACCAGTACCATCAGCCTATATGGAGATGCAGAGTGTGTGATTCCCATGGTAATAAAAGTTCTGATAATCTGAGGCCCTCACAGGGACTAGAAATCTAGTAATGATCCAGATACTCAAGGTATGCACAGGGTATTAGAGGGTACCTGCTGTGATTTCTTCCTGCTTGATGTCACCAGTCACTGCCGCCAAACAATAAGGAAAATGAATGACTGGAAACCAGTATTTGCAGTGCTTCTAAACCACCCATTATGTCTATCCAGGTAGAGCAAAAGATCCCTCAGCAAAACTGACTGGTGACATACCTGCAATATCATTATCCTCGAGGTTCTCTAAGAACACCACCCCCATCAGCTGTAACAAAAAAAGGTCAACAGCCCACCAAAATTGAAGTCAATCAGTTGCACACCACAAAAATGGACAGAAGTATAATTCACAAGCGGGTGAGACGGTTCAGTAGGTAAAGGTATGTGCACCAAACCTGAAGACCTGAGTTTGAGCCATGTAACTCATATAATAGAAGGGTGACTCCTGCAATTTATGCTTCATAGGCACACCTTTATGCACACAGTGTTTGCATGCATCCACACTCATACACACACACACACACACACACACACACACACACACACACACACACACACACAAATAAAAAAGTTAAAAAACACAAAAATGAATAACATCCAATGGTAACAAAATAGCTCAATTAAGGTGTTAAGCATGAATCTTCAGTTTGTAGAGATTGTGAAGTAACTTGAGAAGTTAAGTTAACCCATAATATTAATGGATGCTGCAGTGGATACCTTCCGACTATAAAAGTCGCAATTTTAGTAGAGTGGAGAAAAAAATAGCCCCTATAGGAACCCTAGAGGGAAATGCATCTAGATGGTACTAAGGGCAGTTAACCATCCCCATATAATTTTAATTGCAGCATCACCTATACCTGTACCTCTTTCTGTCTGTGCTTCAAATCCTGGTTCCTATTGCTTTAACTCAGTCTCAGCAATTGTACAAGACAGAGAAAGAGCTATGAGAACCCTACCTTCTATGTAACGCATTTTAATGAAACACAACATTTTTGTTCTTCCCTACAGGAAAGGAATGTGGTATAGCAGAATTGGGGAGCATGGCTGTCCTCTTTCCCCAGCATGCATGTAACTCTTTCTAACAAATCTCATACTCATTCTTTCATAAATGCAGGAGCCACTTTATGCCCAAGCTGTCATAAATTGTTCCCATAGCGCTCATACTTAATATAAAGATGTAGAATGTATTACGAAGTGATTTAAGTGCATAATGACAAAAGAAAACAAATCCCAAAATGATGAAAGCCTTAACCAAGTTACATAATCACTAAAAAGAGAAAACATAAACTCTGATACAAAAAGAAATAACTTCACAAATTTGTGAAGACTTCTCATACACGTGTCATTAATTAATTAGAAATGAATCAATATTCATATGAAGAAGGTTCCTGGATGAATTCACAAAGAGATTACCCTTTCCCTAAAAGTAATTTCTTATCTGATAAATCTACAAGGCTCAGGGATCATAGCAGAAGAGGGGGTGGGAAGAATGTAAGAGTCAGAGGAATAAGCACTCTGCTGTATGATTCTCTCCTAGAAACATCGGAGAAGCTACCCTATGAAGACTCATTAACATGACTGCCTAGACATGACCTGAACAAGGACAACACCAACAGGTGTGCTAACAAGGAAGGCAGTAAGCTTATGAAGCCTCCACCCCAGATAAAGAACTACAGGTAACAAAGAAATGCTGAGAGCAAGAGAAATAACTTTGCCAGGGAAGAGCATCCCCAGCTGGTTATGCAGGACTAAGAGGTCAGCCCTGGAACTATATACATACAAGTAACATTATAAAGACTGAACAAGTTGTATGTATGTATTTATAAATATGTGTAACAAGGAAATAGACAACATGAATTTGAGAGACAGCAAGGCAGAGTACATGAGCAGGGTTGGAGGGAGTTCTGAAAATGGAGAAAGTGCTGTAATTATAATCTACTTTCAAAAATTAAAAAACAAATATTTGTACTTATATATGAAAGTGTACATTGTATAAAATTTAAAACAGAGAATAAATAAGTAAAAAATAAATGACATTATAGGAATGTCATTTCTTCTCAAATGGTTGCACACTGGATATTGTTTCATAAATGTGTCAAACACACCATTTAAAAACAATACAACCCATTGATTCAAAAGCTGAACTTTAAATCCCTGAACACAGTTGGGTCTGAGGCTTAACATCCTGACTCAGCATTTATGGTTTTCATTCACAGCACATCAGCTAAGGTGATGTTCCTTCTTAATATTTTTGTTTTTAGTTTTCTTCCACCTGCTCTTATACAATGTAAATTATTCAAAGTAAAATTTAGAATGCTTTGCCTGGTTCTTTACAATATTCACAATAATTTTTTTTTGTTCATTGTTGATAGCATAGCACAGACAGAACAAACCTAAACAGAACTGACTTGTAAAACATTAATGTTGTTTTTCAAGGGACATGTGTCTTTTTCCTTGAGTCTTTCTATGGTACTATCATGTAGAGTTCTATATTTTTCTTTATCAAGTTTATGACTATTTCTAAAGACTACTTCTAAGTTTAGATTATTTTTTAATTTATTTTTTGCATTTCAATCCCAGTCCCCCTCCCTCCTCTCCTCCAGCTCCCCTCACCCCCCCCACCTCCCATCTGTTCCTCAGAGAGGGTAAGGCCTCCGCTAAGAAATCTACTAAGTCTGTCCCATCATCTTGTTGAGGCAGGACCAAGGCATCTCTCCACCCCCACATCCCTGTGTCTAGGCTGGGCAAGGTATCTCTCCATATAGAATGGGCTCCACTGAGTCAGTTTGCACTAATGTTACATCTTAGACCCACTGCCAGTGGCCTCAAATATTGTCCCAGTCCCATCACTGTCACCTATATTAAGGGAGTCTAGTTCTGACTTATGCAGGTTCCCCATTTGTCAGACCTGAGTCAGTGATCTCTCACTAGCTCGGGTCAGCTGATTCTGTGGGTTTCCCCACATGGTCTTGACTCCTTTGTTCTTATTACAGCTCCTCCCTCAGTTTGATTGTACTCCAGGAGCTTGGCTCATTGGACATAAGTTTAGATTCCTTTAGTGATATAAAGAAATAATTTCCCTCTAACTTTACCATGTGGTAGATAGCATGGAGGATCAGAATGTTACTGATGATATTATTTTATAATATAGCCCCATCTAATCTTTGTAATCATCTACCTTAATGAATATTTTTTAAAAACTTTGTGTATCATGTCTTCAATATTTTCAAAGATTGGTTGGCTTTAAATAGCCTAGGAAACATCTGGGCCATCACTGTAATTTATTAGATTTAAGATATGATGGTTGGCTTAAAATACACATAAAAACATACTCTGCCACAAATATATGAAAAGAGAACCCCCCCACCGTCCCAGATTAGGTCACATTTCAACTGGATTTTATTTTTTGTCTTATGTGTTTTGCCTGCATATATGAATGTGCACCACTTGCATGCCTGGTACCCTCAAAAGTCAAAGGGGATCTTGAATTCTTTGGATCGGAGTTATGAAGGGTTGAACCACCATGTCAGTTCTGGGAACCAAACCAAGGTGCTTGGCGAGAACAACAGGTACTCTTAACCACCGAGTCATTGCTTCAGCTCTTCTGCTCACTTGAAGCAACAACCAAAGCAAGGATTTCAGTAGATTCACAAAGCAACCACTGTCTTCGGAGCTCTTCTACTACTGCCTACCTCCCCCCACTCACAGCCTTCAGAGCTCTTCTACTGCTGTCTACCTCCCCTAAAAGCACACAGTTACCCTAGAAGAGGTTCTCAGCAGCCACTCTTTTCAAGTGAGTCTCAAATATCAAATACTGCAGTTCAAATCTCAGAAAAAGAAAAGCATATCCTGTGATACTTCTGCCCCACTTTCTCCTACTGGGTTTGCAATGTATGATTAACAATGCACATAAACTTGGTTGAAGGAGTCTGTGTTTAGATAATAATTCAAATCCATTAAATATCTCCTTATGCTTGATGTTCCATCAGTGAAACATCCAGAGGGTTCCTTTTATAGAAATATGATTTGATCTGCAATGTCCTGGAACATGTTTTTCCAGCTATTTGACTTGCAGCTTATGCTAATTACCAGGCATTATATCATGAATTCTGTGGCACACAGAAACATTTAAACCTATCTGCCCCTACAAAAGTTATTGAGGATGAATCACAGGAATTTCTGTAGTATTCTCTGCAGATACTAACTAAATGTTTGTTTTCTTTTTAACTCTTTGCTGTACTGAATCCCATTTTCCTTATGACTTATTGCTCCCACATTACCTACAATTCTGAAACCTTACACTATTTATAGCATCCCAATATGACATATAATACCTTGCAAACAGCAAAGAGAAAGTAGCATTTTGAGTTCTGCATACTATCCTAGATTAATTGTTTTAAATGCATTTTCTTTTTTATTTTATATTTTATTTATTATTATTATTTTTATTAGAAAGAAAATTATTTTACATGTCAATCCCAGGTCCCCTCCTCTCCTCCCCTGCCCCCCCCCCAACTAACACCCTACCCATCCCATACCCTTTCTGCTCTCCAGGTAAAGTGAGGATAGGAGGGGTCTTCAAAATCTGTCATTTTTTGGGATAGGGCCGAGGTCAACCCCCTTGTGTCTAGGCTCAGGGAATATCCCTCAATGTGGGATGGCCTCCTAAAGTCCATTCCTATGGTAGCAATAAGTACTGATCCACAACAAGTGGCCCCATAGATTTCCCAGGTCTCGTCACTAACACCCACATTCAGTGGGTCTGGATCAGTCCCATGCTGGTTTCCCAGCTCTCAGTCTCGGGACCAAGAGTTTTCCCTTGTTCAGGTCAACTGTTTCTGTGGGTTTCACCATCCTGGTATGGACCCCTTTGCTCATCAGTCCTCCTTCTCTGCATCTGGATTTCAGTTTAGTTCAAGGTTTAGCTGAGGGTGTCTGCTTCTACTTCCACAAACTGCTAGAAGAAGACTATACGATGGCATGTGAATTAGTCATCAATCTCATTATCAGGAGAGGGCATTTAAGGTAGCCTCTCCTCTGTTGCTTAGATTGTTAGTTGGTGTCATCTTTGTAGCTCTCCAGACATTTCCCTAGTGCCTGATTTCTCTTTGAACTTATAATGTCCCCCTCTATTATATTGTCTCTTATCTTGCTTTCTTCTGTTCTTCCCCCAACTCAACTTCCCTGTCCCATCATGTTAATCAGCTGTAGGATTTCCCTGGTGAAGTTTTCCAGTTCACTTATGTAGACTCTCATATCATCTGTAAACAGTTAAAGCTTGACTTCTTCCTTTCCAATTTGTATCCCCTTGATCTCCTTTTGTTGTCTTATTACTCTAGCTAGAACTTCAAGGACAATTTTCAAGAGATATCTAGAGAGTGGACAGCCTTGTCTTGTTCCTGATTTTAGAGGAATAGCTTTGAATTTCTCTCCATTTAGTTTGATGTTGGCTGTTGGCTTACTGTATATTGTTTTTATTATGTTCAGGTATGTTCCTGTTAGTCCTGATATCTCCAGGACCTTTATCATGAAGGGATGTTGGATTTTGTCAAAGGCTTTTTCAGCTTCTAGTGAGATGATCATGTGGTTTTTCTTCTTCAGTTGTTTATATGTTTGATAACATTGACAGATTTTCAAATGTTGAACCAACCCTGCATCCCTGGGATGAAGCCTACTTGATCATGGTGTATGATTTCTCTGATATGTTCTTGGATTCGATTTGCCAGTATTTTATTGAGTATTTTTGCATCTATGTTCATGAGGGATATTGGTCTGTAGTTCTCTTTCTTAGATGTGTCTTTGTGTGGCTTGGGTACCTAGGTAATTGTAGCCTCCTAAAAAGAGTTTGGCAATGAACCTTCTACTTCTATTGTGTGGAACAATTTGAGGAGTATTGGTATTAGCTCTACTTTGAATTTCTGGTAGAATTCTGCACTGAAGCCATCTGGCCCTGGGTTCTTTTGTTTGGGAGACTTTCGATGACTGCTTCTATTTCCTTAGAGGTTATAGGTCTGTTTAAGTTGCTTATCTGTTCTTGATTCAATTTTGGTAAGTTATATCTGTCCAGAAAATTGTCCATTTCCTTTAAATTTTCAAATTTTGTGGAGTACAGGTTTTCAAAGTATGACCTGAAGATTCTCTGGATTTCCTCAGTGTCCGTTGTTATGTCCCCCTTTTCATTTCTGATTTTGTTAATTTGCATGTCCTCTCTCTGCCTTTTGGTTAGTTTGGATAAAGGTTTGTCTATCTTGTTGATTTTCTCGAAGAACCAACTCTTTGCTACATTGATTTTTTAATTGTTTTCTTTGTTTCGAATTTATTGATTTCTGCCCTCAGTTTGATTATTTCCTGGTGTCTACTCCTCCGTGGTGAATTTGCTTCTAGAGCTTTCAGCTGTGATGTCAACTCTCTGGTGTGACTAGTCTCTAGTTTCTTCATGTGAGCACGTAGAGCTATAAACTTTCCTCTTAGTACTGCTTTCAAAGTGTCCCATAAGTTTGGGTATGTTGTGTCTTTATTTTCATTGAATTCTAAGAAGTCTTTAATTCTTTTCTTTATTTCTTCCTTGACCCAGGAATGGTGCAATTTTGTGTTGTTCAATTTCCATGAATTGGTAGGTTTCCTGCAATTTGTGTTGTTTTTTAATTCTAACTTTAAAGCATGGTGGTCTGATAAGACACAGGGGATTATTCCATTTATTTTGTACCTGTTGAGGTTTGCTATGTTCCCAAGTAACTGGTGGATTTTTGAGAAGGTTCCATGTGATGCTGAAAAGAGGGTATATTCTTTTGTCTTTGGATGGAAAGTTCTATAGATGTCAGTTAATCCCAATTGGGTCATAACTTCTGTTAGTTCCTTTGTCTCTTTGTTAAGTTTCTGTCTACTGGTCCTGTCTAGTGGTAAGAGTGGGGTGTTGACGTCTCCCACTATAACTGTGTGAGGCCTTAATTTGAGTCTTAATAATGTTTCTTTTAAAAATGTTGGTGCCTTTATATTTGGGGCATAGATGTTTAGAATTGAGACTTCTTCATGATGGAATTTTCCTGTGATGAATATGAAATGCCCTTCTTCATCTCTTTTGATTGATTTTAATTTGAAGTCTAACTTGTTAGATACTGGAATAGCTACCCCAGCTCATTTCTTGGGTCCATTTGATTGGAATATCTTATTCCAACCATTTACTCTGAGGTAATGTCTGTCTTTGAAGTTGAGGTGTGTTTCTTGTATGCAGCAGAAGGATGGACTCTGTCTTCGTATCCAATCAAAGCAAGTTAAGACCATTAATATTGAGGGAAATTAAGGCCCATTGAGTGTTTATTCTTGTTTGTTTTTGATTTGTTGTTGGTAGTGATATTGTATGTGGATTTACCCTGCTTTTTCTTTTGGGTTTTCGTGAAGTGGGATTATCTATTGCCTATGTTTCTGTGAGTGTAGTTAACTTCCTTAGGTTGGAGTTTTCCTTCCAGGACTTTCTGTAGGACTAGATTAGTGGTTACATATTGCTTAAATCTGGTTTTGTCGTGGAATATCTTGTTTTCTCCATTTATTTTGATTGAAAGCTTTGCTGGCATAGTAGTCTGGGCTGGCATCCATGTTCTCTCAGAGTTGGTAGAATATCTATCCAGGTCCTTCTAGCTTTCAGAGTTTCCATGGGGAAGTCTGGTATAATTCTGATAGGTTTACCTTTATATGTTACTTGGCCTTTTTCCTTTCCTGCTCTTAATATTCTTTCTTTATTCTGTACGTTTGGTGTTTTAATTATTATGTGACAAGGGGACTTTCTTTTATGGTCCACTCTATTTGGAGTTCTGTAGGCTTCCCAACCTAAAGATAGAATAAATGTCTTTCTTTAGGTTGGAAAGGGTTTTTTCACCTTCTTCTATACCTATTATCCTTAGGTTTGGTCTTTTCATGGTGTCCCATATTTCCAGGATATTTTGTGTTATGGATTTGTTGGACTTCAGATTTTCTTTGCTTGATGAGTTTATTTCTTCTAGTTTATCTTCAGCATCTGAGATTCTGTCTTCCATCTCTTGTATTCTGTTGGTTATGCTTGCATCTGTGGTTCCTGATTGTTTGCTCAGCTTTTCTACTTCTAGTATTCCCTCAGTTTGTATTTTCTTTATTGTTTCTAATTCAGTTTTCAGGTCCTGAACTGTTTCCTTCAGCTGTTTAATTGTTTTTTTTTGGGTTTTTTTTTGTTTTTTTGTTTTTTTTTTTTTTTTGCTTTCCTTGATTTCTTGCATCTTTTGTTTGTCTTTTCTTCCATTTCTCTGAAGGATTTTCTCATTTCCTCTCTTAGGGTCTCTATCATCTGCATGTAGTTGTTTTTAAGGTTGCTCTCTTCTGCTTCATCTGTGTTTGAATGTTCATGTCTTGCTGGTGTAAAGTCCCTAGACTCTGGTGGTGTCATATTGGTTTTCCTGTTGTTGGATGTGTTCTTATATTGTCGTCTTCCCATCTCTTCTTCCAGAGGGTACAGGTGGTTTCTTTGCGTTTCCTGGTGTGTATGGGTCCAGAGTTCTCTTCAGGTGGGTGCAATTGGCTCTGATACTCTGATGGGTCTCAAGGTGGGTGCAGGCAGGTCTGAGGCACTCGCTCTCCAGGTGGGCAAGAGCAGGACTGGTGCAGAGATGTCAGTAGACTCTGGGCCAAAGCAGCTCACCTCTGTACTCTGCACTGCCTGGGGGCAGAGTAGCCCAGTGATCTCAGCAGAGTCAGGATCCCAGGGTCCTCAGGGACCTATTCAGTCTACCTGCAGACCCTGAGGCAGGATTTCCCAGAGTGGACAGGCAGAAGTTGGGCCCAAGGCAGGGGCTAAAGCAGCTCACCTCTACACTCTGTGGGGGCCGGAATAGCCCAGCGACCTCAGCAGAGTCAGGGTCCCTGGGTTTTCAGGGACAGATTCAGTCCGCCTCTTAAGTATATTTTCTTAGCAGAAAATATCAATTCTTTCTAACAGATGAATGTCCTCAGATATTTACATAAGTGCCCAGAAAAAAAAAAAAAACTCGCTTGCTGCTTATTTGGATGATAATAATCAAAGTAGTATTCTTAATATTTTTCAGCTTAATCATTATCCTTAAATTTCCAATTTAACAATGAAATTCGTTGCTAATCAAGAAATACAGGAAAAGCTAGAGGGATGCCTCAGTAATTAAGTGGGCTTGCTGCTCTCAAAGAAGACCTGGGTTTGGTCCTCAGAACCCACATGAAAGCTCATAATATCAGTAACTCCAGTAGCAGGTAAACCAATGCCCTCTTCAGGCCTCTGTGAGTAAGCAGGCATGATATATATATATATATATATATATATATATATATATATATATATATCAAACAATAAAACAAGTAAATAAAATGTTTTTAAAAGAAGTACAAGAAATGTGGCATGATGTTTTTTAACTATGAAAAGGCTGATATGAAAAGGCTGATATGTTTCAATGTTTACTCAAATAAGCAATCTAAGATGCTATAGAGCTCTGTCAAAAATATTTTTTAATTCATTTTGTTTTTATTGCAGCTATTTTTTTTTTTTTTTGCCAGTAAGGTGGTTTGAATCAGAATGGCCCCTGCAGGCCCATATATTTGAGTCCTTAGTGGGAAGCACAATTTGGAAGGATTAGGAGGTGTGGTCTTATTGAGATGTGGCCTTGTTAGAGGAAGTGTGTACTGAGGGTAGGCTTTGAGGTTTCAGAAGCCCAAGCCATCCCTAGTAACTCTCTCCTCCTGATGCCTATGGATCAAGATGTAGAACTCGAAATGACTTCTCCTACACCATGTCTGTCTGCATGCCATCTTGCTTCCTGCCATGATGACAATGGTCTAAACCTTCTGAAACTGCAAGGAAGCCCCAATTAAATGTTTTCCTTTATAAGAGTTGCCATGGTCATGATGTCTCTTCACAGCCATAGAACACTGACTAAAACAGTCAATTATAACAAATAATAGCCACGTCTTTCACTTTCTTTTCAGGGATTGCAAGGCAGGTTCAAACACAAGATTCAACATTTCCATTTTAAAATGGGTTTACACGCACCATCTTTCCTAGGCATTACTAGCTGCTATGGTGGATAATCCTGTCCCTTATAGTCACAGGCATGAATTTCTTAAGTTTCACATGTTCCTTGGTGGTAACTGAAAGGAACAGTATCTGCACAAGACACCCAAAGACTACATTCTCAGCACAAAGGAGGTTTATTTGTCCCAGAGGGACAAAGGACTGCCTCTGAATAGAGAGGAGACAGGCATGGCCCATAGGCAAATGGCAGTTTATAAAGGTCAAGGGGGAAACCATGAGTTAGGATGAGTTGTTTAATGTTTGTTTGTTTGTTTGTTTGTTTGTTTGTTTGTTGAGACAGGGTTTCTTTGTGTAGCCCTGGTTCTCTTGGAACTCTCTCTGTAGACCAGGCTGTCCTCAAACCACTAACCTCTGCCTCCTGAGTGCTGGGATTAAAGCACCACTGCCTGACTTGAGTTGGTTAATTTTCTTTAGACAGGTTAATCAGGGTAGCCACAAGGGAGCTTTTAAATCCTGGACTTTAATACTTGGATAGCTGAGCCTTGGTAGTCGGCTTCAAGGGGAA
Organism: Cricetulus griseus; assembly: GCF_003668045.3. NCBI lineage: Eukaryota > Metazoa > Chordata > Mammalia > Rodentia > Cricetidae > Cricetulus > Cricetulus griseus. The sequence continues at coordinate 25,419,043 of NW_023276806.1, forward strand.
GAAGTGGCCAAATAAGGGATTAGGCCTTGGTGGCTGGCTTCAGGAATGTAATCTACTGCTGTAAGCAAGGTAGAAGGAATTTGAGAAAGGCAAGCCTGTGAGAACCATGTTTAGTATTCTCAAATCTGTTAGAGTCCTTTCAGTGACAGTATAGCTATTTACAACATATGTTTACTAAAGCAAACATTGATCCAGGACATGAATGTTTATAGTTTTGCCTTGTCTAGCTACAGTTTTCAATTAGTTTGAAGAGTTTTATTTGCAACACTATCCTAAGTAGAAAGATAAGAAAGGCTGTGATGACTATCAGCACCCTAGGCTCTTATTTCAATTTTTAAAAAGTCTAAAATAACACTGTTCCAAATTCTGTACATAGCTTCTGTGCTTTCCAAAAGACATACAAGTTATTGAACAAATTAAGGCAAATGAATTGTGCAAGTGATGTAGCTCAGTCTGTGTTGATATTTTGTTTGTGATCTAACAAATAAAGCTTGCCTGAAGATCAGAGTGCAGAACTAAGCCACTAGCTAGCCATAGAGGCCAGACAGTGATGGCACACAACTTTAATCCCGGCACTAAGGAGACAGAGGTAGATGGAGCTCTGTGAGTTCAAGGCCACCATGGGCTACACTAGACTGATCCAGTCTCAAATAGAAACAGAGCTCACAGTTTTAATCCCAGTGCTTGGGAGGTGGAGACAGGAGTGATATTGTTGAGTGGAGAGAGGAATATAAGGCAGGAGGAGACAGGAGCTCATTGCCTTCAGTCTGAGAATTCGTAGGGACAGAATTGCCCTTTTAGTTTGAGGATTCAGTAGAGGTAAGAACTAGTGGCTGGCTGCTCTGCTGCTCTGATCTTTCAGCATTAACCCCTATGTCTGACTCAAAATTTTCATTATTAAGACCAATTAGAATACAAGCTAGGGTGGTCCTTTAATACTCATTTTTTTCCAGATCTACAAAACAATAAAGGGTACTGGAGAAGAAAGGTAATCATCAATATTGCCCAGCTATAAGCCTGCAACAGTGGCATGCCTATAAGATATACTAGTGCAATCATGGCACAAACAGTAAGGGAGTAACCAATCACTTTTTACTTGGACTCAAGACCCAGTATCTGATGGAACTCATATCGGACACTGCTAAAGTGGCCAGGAAACTGAGCCTAGATGGGTCAGGGAGGTATGGGAACATCTATTCTACTATTTTACTAAAGAATCATAGCAATAAAATGACTTGTAAGGACATGCTGCTATATCTATAGGCCAATGGCTCACTCAACCCACAACAGAGAAGCTTCTTGAAGTGTAGGAGAATTAACAAAGAGACCCACAACTGGACAGTGTGTTGAGAATGAGAAACTTAGTTCTAAATGGGATACCTTAATAAAACCCCTTTCTCAAGGCTCAGGGATTTATACAGACAAGGAGGCAGAAAGATTATAAGAGCCAGAGATGATGAATGACTCCAAGGAATAGTACCTTCTAGACACGATAGGACTATTGCTAATATGAACTCACAGACACTGTGTCAGCATGCATAAGACCTGCACAGGTACAAGCCACATGGGGTCTCATCACTGACAAGAGGAAGTGGACAAATCGTCCTGGGCCTAACAGAAGCTATCACAATTGATATCCTCCTGGCAAAGGGAAAAACCTGCTTTCTCCAATGGGGTTTACTGAATTTATCAACCATACTTCAGGGTAGACCCTATGTCCAGGAGTAGCTTGTCAATACAAAACAAACTCAATGGTATTTTTGTGGACTTTTTGTTTCATTTTGCTCTGTTTGGGATTTTTTTCTTTTATTGGTCTTTTGCTTGTCTGTTTTTGTGTTCTGTGGTTTCTTTTTTTTTTTTTTTTTTTGGTTCTGTTTGAAATTTTTTTCAAAAAAGAAAAAAGACAACTTAAACCCTGGTAAAAATATTTTTGGGGCCTGTGAGGAAGACTGGACTAACAAAGTCTTCAGAGAGCCTTGCATTCAGACTGGTACCCTTCCAGATATGTAGCCCCAGTTATTTTTGCTGGTGGCATCAAGAAAAACTTCATGTGGAATGTGCATCTGTGTCCAGGCCACAGCTTTCTTCCTTCACAGCCTTCTGAAACTCAGTCTCAGCTACCATAGCTCAGAAGAAGTAAGGCAGCCATTCAGAGACTGGCTTCTTCCCATTATTTCGGTAAGACATCTCAAAGTATTGGTTTAAGTAACAATTAACATTTCCACTACTAAGAAATATCTATGCTGTACTGTAGCCTCAAACTCAGTTTTAACACCAGTTCATGATCCTGAAACACACATGGCAATCATTCAACTAACATATCATAAACAAGTAATGGACTTCGGCATCATCATAAGTAATGATTAATGGCCATCTCAAAATAGTGTAGAAGAGCATTAAACTGTTTTTCTTCATTATGTCTTTGAGTTTTTTGAGGTTATAATATAATTATATCATTTCCCCCTTTCCTTTCCTCCCTCCAAGCCTTCCCATACACTGGTCTTTATTCTTTCAAATTCATGGCCTCTCTCTTCATTAATTGTTGTTACAAAACAAACATACAAGTGAAATTATACATACTGAACATGCTGTATTTACACATATAGGAATTTATGTTTGTGAACATAAACTGTTTCTTTTAATGCCTATCATGTAATACCATGGAAATATTCCAAACTTAGCACTCTCAAGCTTCTTAGAATCTCCATATGACCAAAGTTTACATCTCAACACTCTCAGGCAGAGCTATGCACTGCCCTCCTCACTGCACTTTACTCTGGTGATAAACCCACAAAACTATAGAATATAAATTAATTTGCAGACTGGGTATTTTGCCAAGGTAACAAATCCAACTGTGTTGTCACTCCCTTGGGGCAATCTTTATCCTAATGTTTCTTTGTGAGCTAATTATGCATGTGTCTTTGTTTCTCTTCTTTCAAATGAAAGAGATGCTTTCTACAGATGAGTGTAATGTGAGGACTATAAAATATCAGAACAAGAAGAAAAAGTCAGGGCTTTCAGTGTATCCATGAGACAATTGAGGACCATAGTTAGCACAGCTCTGTGATACTAGACAGCTCCCAAAGCTTAGTTTACTGCACATCCTTGGCTCGAAATGTCCATTGTGAACAAGCCAAACTAAAGTGCCATTGAATTTCTGACTGACCAGTGGCAGAAAACAGTAGATATCTGAACTGATGAGTGAAAGAGAAAGAGCATATGACAATATTTGCCAAATAACCCCTATGGAGATGATTTTATCAATGTATTTAAATTTTCTTCCTAAAATTTACCATATACCTTTATGGTAATAAGATAATAATAACATTGAAAATATCAACTCCATTCTTTAGATGGAAAACAAGTGATGAATACTGCTAAAAACCATTAGCCAGACAAAGCCATGTTAAGTTGTGTTAGTAGAGAAATGGGGTTATTATTATCATTAGCAGCAGCAGCAAAGCAGCATTCTCTCAAGCATTGCAGTCCAACTGCAGTTTCCCCATCCTCCACTCCTCCCAGTTCCTCCCCGCCACACCCCTTCTTCCCCTAATCCTCTCCTCCAGAGAAATGGCGTTATTTAATGAAGCATGTTTCAACAATAAATAACAACAATAAAAGAAATGATCTGCTGGTTAGCTGCAATGGGGCATTCCACTCATATCTCAAAGAACTGGGAATTAAAATTCAAACTATTTAATTGTTGGTATGTAAGTTAAAAGTTATAAAGTGTTTAAAGGATAAAGGAGGCCACTATAATGGCCATAAATTTTAAAATGGTCTCACTTCTAGTGCAAATAAGGGAAGCAAATAAGTGCCACATTTCTTATGCATTCATTTGGTGTCCCTGCTGAATAATAATGTAGATGCTGAGACTCCCACAGAGCTGTAACGCTTCAGGGAGAATTTACTCCAGAAACTGCGGTTGATTATTTTCACAGGAAACACTGGCATGAATGAAGAGCTGACCTCCCTAGGAATTGCCACGGTGTGTACAGCCCAAGCTTGAGGGATAGTATAAGCTGATTGCTTTTATTCACAAAACTCACATGTTGAAATACTAAAAGTACGTGACGATGTTATTAGGAGAGGCCTTTGAAAGGTAATTAGGATGTGGGAGCCAGTAGTTCATAAATGTAGTACCCTCATTACAGGAACTGTAAGCTGGGGCTTCTAACTTGCCGGTAGACCTCTTGCCTTACATGTACAAGGTCTTAGTTTCAACCTTAAAAAACAGCAGATAAATGTGTTAAGTGGAATCTCCGAGAGATAGCTTCCACCAAGTGAGACACAGTTAGAAGGCACCCTGTGTGAACCGAGACATGGACTTTCACCAGTTACTAAATATGCTAGCACACTGCTTAGCAGCTTTCAGAACAGTGAAAAATAAATTTCTATTGTTTAGAATCCACAGTCTATCTCATTTTTCTGTAGTATTCCAAGGGGATTATAATAAGCTCCAGCTTTAGGATGAACAAATAATTGAATTCTCAATATGTAGTGAGCCACTGAAGAAGAGCAAAGGTCAATGCCCAAGGATGAGTCCCAAATGAAGCCTGGCACAAACATGGGGGACTTCTGAAATGAGCTCCCATCCAAAGCGGAAACAAGAGGAAGCAAGGCTAGCACATTGTTGACCACTGTATACACCACGGCGTGGACAAAGCTGACCCCTCAGAACTGCCCGTCCTCTCCCGCTTCTCCAGTAAGCTTCCCTACTGATTCTCTCCTTTTCTTCCTTTTCCAAATTTTCTCTCAATATGAAATAGAAGTGTGGGGTGTTCTTTCTTATATAATATTCAACAATAATAACACTCTTAAATTTTTGTCAAATGAATTAATTACTTATTGAATCCCCTCTCTTGACCTAGGAATTAAAAGGCAATAAAGCCTTTTGGACCATGGTTAATTATAACCCAGGTCTGGTATTAGGTAGAGCGTGGTATAACTCCTGCCCCTATCACTTATTAAATGTGTGACCCGAGCAATTGCTTAACCTTTGTGTGGTGAAATTGTAGCATGCCAGCATACCTAAGTTGGACATACGCTTCTATGAATTCTTCAAAATTGGGCTTGCTTGGACAAAGAGAAATAGCCTTGCAAGGAAGAACTTTAGCTGTAGTCAGTTTCATAGTCTGGACATGGGAGGGACAGACATTGCTGCACCTCATGTACATTCCCAACTTACTGGCTAATATTTTGGTGCATGGCAGCCTCCAGGTCTCCATGTTATCAATCTCTCCTTCCAAACCCCAAATATGAGTGAGCTACCCATGCACCTCTGCAGTGAAAATGACATGCTTCCCTGAAGCAAAGCCCACTCCTCCTAATCCCTCAAATTGGAGAAAGATATATCTATGAACCATTCTTTTTGTCTCTATTGTGTTCTTGGGGCATCAAGTCTGTCGTTGCTGACTCCCACTTCATGTCCATCTTTTCTCACTGACTGACTTCTCTGTTTATAACAGAGTCAACATCAGCTTCTGTTAGTTGCTCAGCTGAACAAAGCCTAACCCTACAAGTCCATGGTTCTGTGCCGCCTAGGAGTCTCTTTCTCTGATCATCATCATCATCATGCCTTCCCAAAATATCAATCTTATCACCTGTAATATATACAAGGAAACAGTACCACTATTTTCTCAATGTTCTATTGATAAAATGAGTTAACACATTTGCATCATGTATTTGATGTCTAGTACATAGTTTGCTTTTTAGGAAAAATGGATAATTGATATAAAATTTTTCTTCTTCAGCCAGGCATGACAGCACACACCTTTAATGCCAGCACTCAGGAGACAGAAGCAGACATTTGGGGGGGGGGGGTAATTTTGAGGCCAGCCTAGACTACACAGTGAGGTATTTTTGTTTTTTGCTTTGTTTTGTTTCAGGTTTTGGGTTTGGTTTTTTGAGACAGGGTTTCTCTGTGTAGCCTTGGAGGCTGTCCTGGCACTCACTCTGTAGACCAGGCTGGCCTCGAAATCACAGAGATCTGCCTGCCTCTGCCTCCCAAGTGCTGGAATTAAAGGCATGCACCATCAATGCCCTGCTACACAGTGAGTTTTAGGAGAGCTAAGGCTACATAGAGAAACTTTGTCTCAAATTAAATATTTCCTTTGTTAAGTAAAATAAAAGTTTTCTCCAAAGGTTAATCAATTCTGCTGATATATGTGAACATATTCCAAACTGTCCATATATTAATTTAAAAATTAATGGTTTACCAAGGAGAAGTCAACCAACTGGAGGAAATATGGGAATGAGAGGGAAATGGGAAATCTAATGTACTGAAAGAACACAATATTCATTTGTGAAAATGTCAGAATGAAGTCCATTGTTACTATTCTGTTGTCTAAAACACATTAAGGTAGTGCTGTCTGTTTGGATTAAAACCTGTTAATTATTAAAATAAACACTGTATTTAGCTTTCTTATTAAAGTTGATATAAATGCTTCATTTGTGCCTTTTGAATATGTTAGATGTGTTTGAGTAGTTCAACCATAAAACTTAACAGAAATCCACAGAACTATGTATTCTGATGACAAAAATTGTAGATGAATATCATTTCAAAAATTCTCTACCAAAGCTACAATATAGGATGTACTCTATCTGGACAGCATTGCAATATCCTTAATATAATGTTAGCTAATCATCCAAAAAATGCACCTTAAGAGCATGAGAAACAATAATGACAATTAATCTCTTCATACTTCAAACAAACAAAAGTCCCATGTTTAGGGGAGGGACATATCAGAAAAAGACAATGACAGGCCTTGACAATGCACACCTCAACAAACCCCAGATTGAGGCAAGAGGGGTGTACATTCAGAGCTACTCTGGGCTACATAATGAGTTCAAGGAAAACCTGGAATATATAAACAAACCCTATTACCCAAAAAGAAATCAAAACATCTCAATGCCTTACACAACTAGATGGGTCAAAAATAATGAGAACACATTTCAGCTAAGATGTATGCATCTTTTGAAGATGCATACATGAATGGAACACAGTAACAGTTGATGAACTCTATTTTAAGATAGTGAGGTCCCATGGGCCCCTAAGCATTACATAGTATAGCCAATTCTCTTGACTTCCCTCCAAAACGTGGCAATAAAAACCTACTGCTGAAACCATTACATACTTGAGTATCAGAAATGGGGAAATCAGGCTGGCACTAACCTGGAAGCTTCATCCCTACTGCCTATCTTTCATACTGCTGGGAGGTGCTATGCATTCTGGCAGAGGAAGAAATAAATCATCAATTATCCTTTGAACTATACTGTGTTCCCTTTGAGCTACAATAATGACTGCTCTGGCAAGATATGGTGACTGGTGTGATAGTCACACAAACATCAGGGAAGCAACCAAGACTTTCTGATCTAAGTCCCACTCTTCAATATGAAACCTATACCTGGCACAATTACTGGGCTAAGAACCTATGACTAGATAGGACAGAGGCCCTAAAGGAGAAACTACTACTATTACTCTGCTAAATAGACATAGAATTCAACTGATTCCTGGTGACTTTAATTGTACACAGAGATCAATGCATCTCTCAGTCCTCACCAAAGAATCTTCTTCTGCAGTAGAGAGTGATTGACAGACAGTCTTACAACTAGGCAAAGTACAAAGAATAAGAGAACTTCAGAATTCTCAGTCCTAAAGAGAACATATCACACACACATACACAACACACACACACACACACACACACACACACACACACACACACACACACACGGGCTCAGATTATTATATAGAATAGAAAGAGAAAGAGAAAGTGGTGGATGACTATAAAGAAATATTGTCTTCTGGATATAGCAGAGTAGCTGCACCTATGAACGCACATCAGTGCTGATAGCATGCATAAAACCTATGCAAACCCAAGCCAGACAAAATCCCAGTGTGGAGAGGAGAGTTTGACACACACGCCTATCCCGAGCTGTGACAACATGGGAAATTGTTAGCTGGCAAGAGGGGGAAAGACTGTTTCTCTGAGAGCAGGCCCTAGTAATTCAACCATACTCCCATGGAAGACCACTCATTCAAGAATATTTTGGCAGTGTATATTGGTCTTTAGGGGTTTCATTTTAAAAGAGGTTGGTAGGGAGTGTGGGGTGGACCTGCAAAGAGCCTGAGCAGGTCAGTGAATATGACCAAGATGCTGAATGAACTCTGAAGTAACTAATAATATTTTAAAAATCAATATTTTCTACAGAGCATAATCCTGACTTTCTATGTTTGCAACAAAATGTAAATACAATAAGAATTCATATTTATCATGTTGATATAAATCCTGGATATGAATATCAGCACATAAGGCTTGTAGAATTACTTGAAATAATTTTTATCATAATGTTGAAAAATATTTGCCATGACAATTCATGTAGCTAGAACTTTTAAGATTGATAGTTATGAGCCTGTTTCCACATAGGACTTGATTTACAGAAATGATTAGTAGTTTTCAGAAGTACAGATTATAGTCCTATAAAAGTATTTAACTGAAACATCTTAGCACCTAGGTATGATGAAACTTTCAGATGTTTTTAGCTATAAATAAACAATTGTCATTTGTTAAAATTTAAATGTGAAAGAAGAAAATAGTAACATGTTATAATTTTTTTTAAATAAATGGTTTGATTCCAAGCACCTACATGGCAGCTCACAACCATCTGTCACTGGAGTTCCAGAGGATTCAACACCCTCTTCTGACCTCTTCAGGGACTGTATGCAAGTGGTACACAAACATACAAGCAGACAAAACATCCATACACATAAAATATTTTTTTAAAAAAGAATATGCCCCCAGAACAATCTGAGGGAGGGAATCCCTCAGTTGATATTTCCTTTTCCCAAGTGTCTCTAGTTTGTGTCAAGATGACAAAGCAAAAAACAAACAAACAAAAAAAAACCCAAAAAAACAAGTGAACAAACAAAACTAAACTAACCAGGACAACAACCCATAGCAAAAGTAATGCTCCTTTCTAATTTCATTTACTTTTGTCCATCTCTATCAGCCAGCTGACTTGGGCTTGTAATCCGGGATAGAACACCAAGGCTGTGGTCATCAAGTCTGTTTGTCTTCTCTTTTTTTCACCCAACATCTCTCCATGCTTTCTGTCCTCTAACTGTAGTGAGGAACAATTTAACACTCACATTCCAATTTTAAGTCAAATTGTGTTAAGATCTTTCTATCATGTACCCTCAAGACAGCATCTACCAATGTTTGTAATTTCCATTCTCAGGCTGGGCATGATAGTACACATCTAATACTGGGAGACAGAAGCCAGAAGTTCACTGCAAGTCCTGAGCCAGCCTGGGCTGCACAGCAAAAACAAAACAGAAAGGAAAAGAATGAGCCTTTTAATATGTAGACTTCTGCAGTTAATCAGAAATTGAATGTGTAAAAACTGAACTAAGGAAGTGCTTAAGAATTCAAAGGAAATAGGTGCTTAGCATTTACTCTATGGAGACACAGTTTGGACAGAGATTTTTCTTATGCAATTTGCTTCTGCTATCCATCATGCTGCTATGTGCAACTGTCAACCATCAGACACATTAATGTGCCCTTGGTATCATCAGTCTTGTTTCCAAATCACTCTCAAATGTGCTAAGAGGAGGCTGCTATTCTATAGGTACCAGTGAAATAAAGGCCCAGGAGTTTACAGAAAGAATACAAATAGCAGTCTGTTTGCACTCCATTGCTGGCCTTTTCTGATTTTAAAAAAGGACCATAAAAAACTCATTCTTATAAAAAAGACCTGGGACATGAAAACATTTGAAAGTACTTCAAATCTCATATTGTGTAGTGATGAATATGCACTTAAAACCATAAGAGAATAAAATGACGTCTATGTTTTGTTTCAAAAGTCTTCCTAAAAGTAGTCTTTACTGATACAGTTTCTCGAATGGTGCACAAATGGACTGTTTCTTCAGCCTAATGCGCAGATAATTTAGGAGGCAGGAAATCAGAAAAGGGTTTAGTTATTCTGACTGGTGGTGCGGTTTGTACACCACTGGAACAGCATGCTTCCAACAAACACTCACTCCTTATCCCAGGCTGGGTAGCTCTCCCATCCTTTCCCTTCACAGAGACTAAGTGCACATTGGGGAAAATGTATATTAGTTGAAAGTGTAGCACAGTGTGTTTTTATGGGTCTTAATTATGGAAATGATTCTTCTTAACAACTATTATTTTGAAAAAAATCTTACTTTCATACATGCTAAGGCCTCTTCATCCAGCATTCTAATTTTAGTCTTTCCAATAACATCATGGACAACTGAGATGCACAATTCATTCATGTTTGAACAGTTCTAATTGGCAAATCTTTCTTCAGAAAACTCGTATGTGTGCATGCTATGGGTGGGGAGGGAACTGAGGTGAAATATGTTTCTTACTAGCATATTTTTTCTGTATAATATTTGAGTACAAACATACTCTACATATCCCCTTTGCACTGCATAAAAAGATTATAAACCTCCATAACCCATTAATTTAAATGAGATGTTCTTAACTGCAAGAGGCTCAAGCTGAACATGGCCATTTCTTCTTACTGCCCTTACATTAAATTCTTATCGCCCACTGTCTTAATCATTTTACTCCTATAACCACATACTTGAGGCTGGGTAGTTTATAAATAACAGAAGATATCCCCAAGGTTTTTTATAAAAATGAGCTTTTTAAGAAAAAAAACATTGTCCCCTGGAGAAGGGGAAAGGGTCACGATCCCCTGAGCAAATTGAGAGCATGGGAAGGGGGGGGGGAGGGAGCTACGAGAATGAGAAGGGAAGAAGAGGAAGGATGCAGAGGTCATGAGGGAGCAGAAAGGTTGAGTCAGGTGTAGATTAGAAGAAAGAATATGTGATAGGTAGGGTTTTAGTTGGGGGATGGTAGGGGAGGAAGGGAGGGAGAAGGGAACTGGGATTGTCATGTAATTCAATCTTGTTTCTAATTCAAATAAAAAAAATGATAAAAGAAAAAGAACCCAATGGGTGGGTTATACTATTGCTCATTTTATAGATGAGAAACCTGAGTTTCAAACAAGTTATTTGCCTTAGATAGCATAGCTAATAAGTGATAGAGCTGAGATAGTTATTGGCAGATACTGCTTGCACAAAATAATGGGTTTTATTGTAACATTTTCATGCATGTATATAAAGTGCCTTGACTATAAAAAAAAAGAATGAGCTTTTTAATGGTCCTTTTTAAAAATCAGAAAAGGCCAGTGATGGAGTGCAAACAGACTATTTGTATTCTTTCTGTAAACTCTTGGGCCTTCATTTCACTGCTACCTATAGAATGGAACCCTCCTGTCAGCATATTTGGGAGTGGTTAGGGAACAAGATTATGACAAGATGCAGGAAATTCTTTTTGTGTTTAGTAAAGTTTAGCTTATGGTCTAAAACACAATTTGAGGAAAAGTTCTGTGTGCATTCTGAAGTTAAATATTGTTCCTTAGATGTGTTTAGTCCATTTGATCTATAGTCTAGTTGAACTTAAGCTTGATTTTTTTTTGTCCAAATGACCTATTATGAGTCTACAGTATTGAAGTCTCTCACTATTATTGTATTATGGTTTGTCTGTTCCTTTTGTCCAGTAAAATTTGTTTTATGAAATTGAGTACACCAAAATTTTCTTTCATTTTTTCATTAAATATTTTATGTATTCTTCCCTTTACCAATATATGGTGCTCTTCTTGTCTCTTCTAATTTTTGCTTTAAGTCAGTTTATCCGACATTAATATAGCTACTTCTGATTACTTTCAGACTGTTTGCTTTGAATATTATTTTCTATCCTGTCTCTTTCACTCTGAGCAAGCATATGTTAGCATGTGTGTTTCTTGAAGGCAGCAAACAGTTGGATATTGTTTTATAATCTAACCAACTAGTCTAATTATTTTAATTAGAAATCTAAGACAATTTGTATTAATGGTTATAATGAATAGATAAGTACAAATTCCTATCATTTTGTTGTTTTTCAAACATTCAATCTTTCCTAATTCCAATTTGTATATCTACTTTTCCCATAGAATTTGTTTTTGCCAGAGTTTGTGTTTACATGGTCTTTTGTGTGTAGGATTCCTTCAAATATCTTATGCAATGCTGGTTTTATGATCATGAATTCCTTTAAATTATGCTTTTCTAGGAATGTTATGCTTATTTGAAGAATAACTTTATTAGATATAGTAATCTAGCTTGGCAGTTATTATCTTTTGGAATTTGAAGTATAACTTGCCAAGTCTCTTGAACTTTAGAGTTTGTGTTGAGAAACCTGTTGATATTCTGATATCAAGTGGATTGGTGTTTGTCTCATGTAGAATTTAATACATTTTCTCTGTTTTGTAATTTGACATTTTAACTGTAATAGCACAGAGTCGTTCTTCCTGGTGGTGTTTATTTGACATTCAGGCTGACTCCTATACATTTTGTTAATTCGCCCTCCCCAAGATTGGGGATTTTTCTATTGACATTTCTCTGATACATTTTCTGTGTCTTTCCTTTGTACCTTGCTGACTTCTTATGGACAAAAATTATGGAGAACTTTATTTGTGTCTCAGAAGGCTTGCTTTTTTTTTTTGGTTATGATTCTTTTTTGTTTGTGTGTTTGTTTAATTGCTTGTATTTCCATGCTGAGAGAAACTGCTTGAATATCTCTCTCTCAGTTTTTTTTTAATTTCTTCTTTTTATTTATTCTTCTCTCATACATTCCATCCAGACCATACCCTTCCCACCCTTCATTCCTCCAAGCCTTCCCCCACCTTTCTTCTCCCCCACATCTATTCCTTCTCTGTTTCCCTTCAGTAAAAAGCAGGTCCTCAAGTCACATGCCCTCATATAAAGGCTGGACAAGGTGACCCAGTAGGATGGAAAGGGTCCCAAGAGCAGGAAAAAGAGTCAGAAAATGTCTCCCAGTGCCCTGTGAAGAATCCCGCAAGAACATCAAGCTACACAACCATAATATGTAAGCAGAGGACCAAGCACAGACCCATGTCAGCTCCATGGTTGTCACTACAGCCTCTGTGATCCCCTATGATCCCTGCTTAGTTCATTCTATGGGCTGTGTTCTCCTGCTGTCTTCAACCCCTCTGGTTGCTACAGTCCTTCCTCCCCTTCTTCCGAGGAGTTCCCGAGCTCCACCTAATGTTTGAGAACATCTTGGATGAAAACTACTCTTTTAACAACTTGCCCTTGGATGTAAGATTGTTGTGAAGCGCTGAACATAGGCCCAGCTGACTTTTTGTAGTATAGTTTCTTTGTAGTTTCTGTAGTGTGTTATAGCAGTCAAGAGTGCAAAGGAACATGAAAGTCCAGATTTCTATGCAGATCTCATGAAGGAGTAACTTCTAATATTTCAGACAGACATGCTGCAGACAGTGGAGTATGTGAGATATACTCTGTGTAATCGTTCCTCTAATCTTAGCAGTGATGTACAGCTGGAAGGTATGGGGACAATCTGTGCTATACTCCGGGGACTTTTCGATGTTTCTCTCTGATGGTGATTTAGAGATAAGCATTCAGAAGTGGGCAATCAGGACTTCACTGGCTGCACATACTTTTTGGGTCATTGGCTTGGGTTTGTTTGGATGGTGGGTGGTGTTTTGGTTTGGTTTAGTTGTTTTAGTTTTGTTTTCTTTTTGAGACAAGCATTCTCTGTGTAACTACCCTGGATGTCTTAGAACTAGACTTGTAGGCCAGGCAGGCCTTGAACCTGCCTTTGCTTCCTGAGTACTAGGATTACAGACTTGTGCCTCCATGCCCAGCTGGCTTGGGGGTTTTTAATCTCTTCTAGTCTTTGAGTTATTCATTGAAGTTTGAGCAAGAGTGGGTGATATCTGGAGCAACATGGACTGACTTGTAGCTACCCTGGAAGCATATCTCAGAGATGAAGCATCTGCATAGGATGCTTGATGTGCCATGCTCAATCTCTAACACTACATAGAAAGAATTAAATAGATAATAGCAACAAATAGCAGTGAGTAAGATAATAAAGCAAACTCAATGTGCCATCTATAACCCTAAAAACAGGAGTGTGTGTATGTGTTTGTGTTTGTGTGTGTGTGTGTGTGTGTGTGTGTGTGTGTGTGTTTGTGTGTGTGTGTGTGTGTTTATGTGTGTGTGTGTGTGTGTAAGAGAGAGAGAGAGAGAGAGAGAGAGAGAGAGAGAGAGAGACATCAAAAAGCAAAAGAGAAACGGAAAATCAAATGAACACTTAGAATAGAATATTCAAAGAGAAAGTAGAGAAAGGTTGTAACGGGGAAGAGTATTCTACCGGGAAGAAGAAAGAAAAACAAAAAGAAAAGAAACAAAGAATACAAAATACACACACACTTTGCTGGCTAGTGTTTATGTCAACTTGACATGAGCCAGTATCTTCTGGAAAGGACTATTAATCAAGAAAATGCCTCTATTGGAGTGTCCTGTAGGCAAGTGAGGCATTTGCATGACTGATGAATGACATGTGCGTGTAACAGTAAGTCTTTCAGCCAGCCGCCCGAGTTCTGCCCTCTATGTTAGGGCCCCAAATAATACACAGAGAGTTATATTAGGTTAAATTGCTGCTGGCCAGTTGACTAGGATTTCTTATATGCTAGCTCAGTCTTAATTATCATAAATCTATATATTTTATAAGACTTATCTTATCGAAGACTCTTTCCGCTGGCGTCCTCTTCCCAGGATCGCATGGCATCTCCGTAGAGAAAAGAGCAGGAGGAAGAGGAAGAGCAAGAGGACAATTTCCTCTTTGTCCCTGCTTATATTCTGAGTCTGCCTGCTATGTTACTTTCTGCCTGGATATCTTTATTACATTTCCCAGAATCCTCCTTGACTTCTAGTCCCACCTATCTTGCTTTCCTATTGGACAACAGTACTTTATTTATCAACCAATAAGACAAACATATACACAGAAGGACCTCCCCCATCATGTGAGGGTCCAACCCACTGTGGGAAGTGCCATCCCTAGTGTTCCTAGATTGTATAGGAACACTATATGAACAAGACATGGGGGGGGCGGCGGTAAACCAATAAGTAGCATCCCTCCAAGTCTTCTGCTTTAGTTCCTGCCTTGAGTTCCTTCCCTCAGTAAGGGCTGTAATGTGTAAGCCAAATAAACCCTTTCCTCACCAAGTTGCCTTTAATCATGGTGCTTTATCATAACAACAGAAACCCTGACACACCCTAATAAGCTAGTTAGAAGATGGGGGTGTGGATTGTGTTTTTTAAGAAGTAAGAAACTAATTATTTAAGCTGGGGTAGTTGTGCTGGCAAGGGTAGATATTGACAACCACAGTCACTCTCTATTTTCTCTATGTCTTCTTGAGCTGTGGACCATTAAAGAGCAAGGACTAGGTACATACACCCTTTTCTTTGTTTGTATGTTGCCCACTGGTCACAAATGGTGGGATATGGAGCTGGCTGGAATGGCCTTCAACTACCCTGCTATCTAGTACTGGTAGCTTGGAACCAAACTTCCCTGAGCTGCAGCTTACTATAGACAGATTAGATTGGTACACCCAAGGGCCTGGTTGACATCAAGTTCTGATGCACATTTGGTTTTGATGTACCCCCTGTGAAGCCCACACATTGAAGGGTGACACACTGTCCTGGTGAAAGACCACAGCAAGTTCCATTCTTTTCACTGCCCTTAAAAATGGTTTTCATTGGCTCAGTCTCTTCCTCAGTTGGCACATGGCTGCTTAGTCTGACCTCCATTGTTAGCTGACTGCCCCACCAGGCTTGAACAGAAAGTGCCCACCATATTCAACGTCTCTGATGCAAATCATTCCACACATATTTTTTAAGTTTTTGTCAGTGTCATATGCAAAGGCCACATTAGACCACTAAGCTGGTGCTAGTAGGGGTAGAGGGAAACACTTGTTAGAAGTGGCAAGAGGAAAGGACACTGGAGGGACTTAAGTTTCTCACAGCAACCAGCATGGGTAGCATCTCCTCATGGCTCCCCTTTACATTGAGAAATGCAAATCACTTCTTAAGCACCAGCAGAGTATGCAGCAGCCGGATCAGCTGAGTCCAGCCTACCTTTCTGCTCTTCCCTGACTCTGTGCCTATTTCATCTCTGTGTCTTCCCTTTGCTTTTCAGTTCTTCTCCCCTCTGCACAGCAAGACTGCAAGGGGCTCCAAGCTGAGGTGTTTTCTCTCTTGCCCTCTATTTCAGTACAAAGAGTCTCTCTAAGTGCATTCTCTTAGTCAAACAGTGAGAAGCTGTTTTGTGGTTATTTCAATTCAGAGCCACCCAGAAGCTGATAAATACTGCTTGCTTCTAATCTGCCATTTTGGCTTTCCCCAGCATGCATTTTTAAAGGGCACAAAAAGCACACTTAAGGATATGCATTATAAAAAAAAAGAGTATTTCATCCATATTGGCATTAACAAGTAAATCAAAAGTCAAAATCCCAGTTTCTAAACCAAAGCAACATTCTTATCTCCCAATGATTTGCTTTGTAACTCCGAACTCACAGATACATATTGCTACAGAACTAGGAAGCTATTGCTGTGATCCAGAAACACTTCTTTCACAGCACTCTGTGTGTGTATGTAGCAGTGTGTGTGTGTGTATGTGCGAGTGCATATGCCTGTCTTGATACAGGGTACTGGGTGTGCATAAAGCTTCACTTGTAAAGATTTGATCTCATAAAAGGAATAGGTAAAAGAAAAGACTCTTTTGTTAAACATAAACACAATATGTTCACCTAAACAAGTTAACAAAAGGTAGCTTTGTGAATGGCTTTGAGCTGAACACTAAACCTCTAAGTTTCAGTTTCCTCATCTGCCAAATGAAAATCACTCTTCTGTGGATTGGTCGAGAGGATTGCAGCTAACAGGTCAAACTCTCAGTCTGCAGTGGCTGCCTTACAAGGGTCACCCATCCAGTGTCATTGCTGCTGCTCTGTGAAGAGCAGATAAAGCTCTTTTGGCACTGAGCAGTCACTGAACACCTTCTCAAAGAAGAAAATGATGAAGCTAAAAAGGGTATGAAGGGACCAGCTCCCCATTTCGGCAGCCATAATAGCTTGTCTGATCTTGTCTTAGTCACTAAGGTCAGATACCTGCCCCTGTCAGCAGCCATAACAGCTAAACACGTGCTTGTCTGACCTTGTCCTAGTCACTAGAAAGTCAGATCCCTGCCTCATGGCAAGGAACCAATCAGAAGTTAGCTGGTGGTGCTATGCTTTACGGCTCTGGGTGTGCTTTATGGACAAGTGCACAGCAATGATGCGCAGAGCATAGCAACTACCCTAGGAGGGCCTATGGGCCATAACAACCAGTTGGCCAATCAACACAGGGCAAGCCCTCCAAGTCTGGAGGCACACCAATCCTGAGCCTGTGCGTACCCCTAGACACTCTCCTTACACTGCCCTACAAGATCTCTCGGCAGCCGGTTCAAGCTGTCTTTGCTAGCCATCCGCCATGGCGGGTAAGTGAAAGACCTGAGCTAACATGGGGTTAGCTCCTTAAACAACTATAATAAAGCCTCATGCAGTTTGCAGCAAGTTTTCGAATCTGCCTGGTGATTGGGGTGACCGTGGTCGTGGGCTGAGACCCCGGAGGCCTGAGTTTTCTGGGGGTCTAACAGGTTAAGACTTTTTCTTCCAATAGATAGGCAGTTATATGTATCTATCATAATATACATTATGATGTTTTGAAATATGAATATATTATGAAATAGCCACACTGAGATGTCATGGCCCGGCATGTCTCAGCCCCAAGCCATGGTAGCCATGAGGTTTGGCCTGAGTGGGGGAGCATGGACTTGGGAACTCCTAGCAACCCAACGGTGATAAAAGACCAAACACAGGCATCTTGTCATCTTTAGAGAGCTCTCAGTTCCATGCTGTAAAACTAGAGTCTCTTCTTTATTCAGCATCTTCCTGGCTGTTTCCTAACCATGCTTCCAAGGCCACGAGGCCATTTCTGTCTCCTTTTATGGACTCCTCTGCCTGGTCACTCCTCACTCTATCTGTCCTCACTTGTTACTTACATCCCTAGCCCTCCGCCTAGGTGCAGACCTATTCAAATGCTTAGTCCTGTAGAGATGCAAACTAGGGAACAGTCCCTACTGAGGCCATGCTATTCAATGGCAAATCAGTTAGCAGCCACTATTCAATGTAGACCTCAGGTTACTAGAACTGCTGGAAATTTCCTAATGGAATTTTCCTGGTCCCCAACACTGAGCCAGTTAACATATGCATTGGGTCAAATTCTTATTATCTTTTATGATGAGGACATTTAAACTCTCATGACAATTTTCACTAATAAAATATGTCAGCATTGACTGTCACCACCCTGCTTTATAGGGAATCTTATAAGCTAATTCCTAACCAGTAATCCTGTGTCCTTGGACAAGAATACATATCTTCAACATATTCTTCAAACCTACAAATGCTGCTTTATTTACTACTTTGATCAATCAACTTGTTTGCTTTCGTTTTCAAGACAAGTTTTCTCTGTGCAGCTCTGGCTATCCTGGAACTCACTCTGTAGACCAGGATGGCCTTGCACTCAGAGATCCACCTGCCTCTGTCTCCCAAGTGCTGGTATTAAAGGTATGCACCACCACCTCTGAATCAACATTTTCAAGTTTCACTTATCAATGTCAGTATCCCATATCTATCGTTCTGTTCCTGGCTTGTGTTCTCTTGTTGATCCTGATGTAACAAGTAGCAGAACCGTCTTTTTTCCTTAACACTAAATGGTATTTCATTCTGTGTATACTGAGCTGTCATTGTGTAGTCATATGCTAGCGGCAGTTCAGTAGATTCTGTATCATGTTGTGAATAGTGTTGTAATAAACAAAGAGCTCTAGACATCTCTTAATACACTGATTTCCAGTCTTAAAGTTGTGGTGGTGGGCTCGCTGGATCACATGATGATGCTCTATGTGTTGTTGTTTGAGGAAACTAAGTTTTTCATAATAGCTGTACCTTTTAACAGGACGTCATTTGAAAGAGTTTTTTCTCTTTATCGTCACTAACACTTGTTCTAACTCATCCCTTTATGGCAGCCATTCTGCCAGTTTTAGTGAAACTTCATTTTAATTTCTAGTTCCCCCATGGTTAGTTACATTGGACATTTCTCCACATGCACATTGGCCATTTGGATGGCTTCTTTTGAGATCTATTCAGGTTTTCTGCACATTTTTAAAGTCCTTATTCTCAGGCTATTGAATTGAGGGTTTTTTTTAATGAATAGTATTGTTTAATAAAACAAACACCACCATCATAAATGATGCTGTATAATGACAGTTTTATCATAAAAGATGTTGATCTGTTTCCAAGCAATAAAAGTAGGTTACAAAATACATGTCTTGATACATTACAGGCAAGCATAATATGTGATGCTATAAATGCAATCTAATTTCTATTCTATAATAGTGAGTATACATGTTCATGCATTTATACAGAAAAATAGAGTTACAAAGTAATATGTTGGCAACATCTCTTGGCACTTGGACTCTAGTTGATCAATTTTGATTGTCCTTTGAAATAAAGGAAAAATTTAAAGCTCCTGAGAATAAAGAAATTCAAGTGAAAGAAATTGAAGAAATATTTCATTACATTTATTGATGTTACATGTTGTATAAGTGTGAATATGTATGAAAGCAGTGGTCAGAGGACAACTTGTGGTAGTCAGTTCTCTCCTCTATGTAGGTCAGGGGTGGAACTGGGTTAAGGGTTTGTGCATTTTAAACCAGGCTTGTAGATTAAAAAAAAAAAATTCTGTCCTGGTTGCTGTGTCTTTGTAGTTGGACTTTCTATTCTGCCAGCAGCCCCAAATAGTGCCACGGAGACTTATTATCAATTATGAAAGCTTGCCCCTTTAGATTCAGCTTGTCTCAACTAGCTCTTGTAACTTAAATTAACCCGTCTCTGTTAATCTACATACTGCCACATGGATCAGCTACCTCTGTTCTGTTCCATATGCCCAAGCTCTTCAGTATCCCTCTGACATCTCGCTGGCATAATCCACGCACCTAGATTACTCTTCATCCCTCTCTCTCCGGAAATCCCCCTAGGCTCTCCTGCATAGCTATTGGCCATCCAGCTGTTTATTACACCAATCACAGCAATACGACTTCACATAGTGTACAAATATCCCACAACATGTCTTCACTCTGTAGATTGTTTCATTGTATACAGAAGCTTTTTAGTATAATAAAAAATGATTAGCCTATTTTTGGTTTTGTTTCCAATTCTTTTAAGGCCATACACATTTCCAATCTCAAATGTAAGTCTTTGATCTGTTTTGAGTTAATTTTTACATATGGTGTCAAGAGTTTAATTTCATTCTTCTTCATATGGACATCTAGTTTCCCAATATCATTGCTTGTGTATTGTCTTTTTATCTTCCCAAGAAATTATTTTTTATCACTTCAAATTAGAAACAAGCCTGCTTCACATGTCAATCCCTTCTCCCTCTCCCTCCCCTCCCCCCAGACCCCTACCAACCCCCACCTCATCCCCCTCTGCTTCCCAGGCAGGGTAAGGCCCTCTAAGGTGGTTCCCCAAAGTCTTTTATATCATCCTGGGCAGGGCCTAGTCCCTCCCCAATGTGTTGAAGCTGAGAGAGCATCTCTCCATGTGGGATAGGCTCCCAAAGTCCCTTCTTACACCAGGGGTAAATACTGATCCACTACCAGGCACCCCATAGAGTGCCGAGGCCTCCTCATTAACACTCATGTTCAGGGGTCTGGATCAGTCCTGTGCTGACCTCCTAGACATCAGTCTGGGGTCCATGTGCTTCCCCTTGTTCAGGTCAGCTGATTCTGTGCGTTTCACCAGCCTGGTCCCAACCTCTTTGCTCTTCACTCCTCCCTCTCTGCAACTGGGTTCCAGAGTTCAGTTCAGTGTTCAGCTGTGGCTGTCTGCCTCTGCTTCTATAAGCCACTGGTTAAGGGCTCTAGGATGGCATATAAGGCAGTAATCAGTCTGATTATAGGGGAAGGGCATTTAGGGTAGCCTCTCCACCATTGCCTAGATTGTCAGTTGGTGTCATCCTTGTAGATATCTGGAAATCTTCCTAGTGTCAGATCTCTCCTCAGACCTATAATGGCTCCCTCTGTTATGGCATCTCTCATCCTACTCTCCTCTATTCTTCCCCCGACTCAAACTTTCTGCTTCTCCATTTTCTTCTCTTGCTTACTCCTCTCCCCCTCTCATTCTCCAAGCTCCCTCGCCCCTACCCTCATGCTCCCAATTAGCTCAGGAGATTCTACCCCTTCCCCTTCTCCAGGGTCCATGCATTCTTCTCTTAGAGTCCTTCTTATTTCCTAGTTCCTTTGGTGATGAGGATTGTAGGCTGGTAATCCTTTTCTCTATTTCTAAAATTCATATATGAATGAGTACACACCATGTTTGTCTTTTTGTGACTGGGTTACTTAGCATTTTTTTTATTGCTGTGAAGAGACATCCTGACCACAGCAAGTCTTATAAAGAAAACATTTAATTAAGGGTGGCTCCGTTACAGTTTCAGAGGTTTAATCCATTATGATCATGAAGGGGAGCATGGCAGTGTGCAGGCAGACATGGTACTGGAACTGAGAGTGCTGCATCTTGTCTCAGAGTCAATAGTAAGTTGACTGACTGTCACACACAGTAATCAAGTGATACATTATAATTCCATATCATATGGAACTTGTTACATGCACAGATAGAAGGCCACCCAAAGCATCAGTAAGCTAAAAGCTAAGCTTCCTCTGGGAAAACATAAGTCAGAAACTTGTCCCACTGCACAAATAGGAGTATGTAACCAATATGACTTTCAGTTCTTTGGAGGAAACCACCACATGCTTGTAAACTATGTCAGCACCGTCAAGAACCAGAAGAGTAGGACTGATGCTGTGAGTGCATAATGCTAGAGGCATTCTGCATGAGATTTCATATAAAAACCTTGCTGAGGCAGAATAACCTGCCAGCTTCCTTCAGATCTCAGCCTGAATGTCCAAATGTTCTGTTTAGATTTCCACAAAGCCAATTGGTGGATTTTTATCATTCATTAACTGAAGTTAATATCCCTATTTGGATAAAAAGCAGCCCACTGTTCATTCACCCTGCCTCTCTTTCCCCAGCTCATCAAACCAATGACTACTTCTTACTCAACCCAGGCACTAAGAGAAATGATTACCTTTTTTCTGTTGGTGCCAAGAGTGTTGTACACAATGAGACTGAACCTAACCACCCCTTTGTTAAATAGACCTCTCGTGCCATTGGAAGCACTTGCAGCCAGTGAATCCAGGAGTTGGTCCCAGGAGTTCAAAGAGGAGACATTAAAGCAAAACTTATGACAAAAGCATCCTTCACACTTATTTGCTTAAGGAGAAGAAGGTGTGTTCCAGTTTTCCACATTACTTGTGAAGGCATTGGGTTACACACCCCCAGCTTGCTCAGGGCAGAACTGACACCCAACCCTTATCTTCTATCTTCACCAGTACATTCACCTTGATTTCACTGGGATTGCCTCACGTGTGAGAAAGACAGAAAACCACTAGTGAAGTGATTTTATAAGACATTTGTGAAAACTGGTCTGACCATTACTGATCTGAAACAGAGAGGCAGGAGAACAATTCCTCGAAAGTAGTGCCCTGAGAAGTGGAAGGGCACACCACAATGCATTCATGGGCAACTCAAGAATGTAAGACCCAGAGGGAGAAAAATGGAATAAACAGTGTGGGTTTGGCTGTGGGAACAGCCCATGCTTCTGGAGTGGGAGGAGGATGGACAACACTAATTGCTACTTTGGGCTTCCTCCTCAAAGTTTCTCTAGAACTGGTTTCCCAAGTATAAATTCAACATTGGGCAAGTCACACCTGCTTCTGGTACTTGGCATGTCAATTCTTGCCTCTGGTGTTTCACTCCCTGCTCACTTCAAACTGGCTCCATCCAGAGACACAGGATGGCAGGTAGGGATAAAGTGGTGTGAGCAAAGGGAAGACAGAGGCACAGCAGGGCTCCCCTTTGTGGTGCTCCCAGTCACAATAGCGTCCCTCTATTTCAGTTGTTCAACTTTAGGAAGATGTCAGGTGGACAAAAGTCAAGTGCTCTCCCTGGTCCCTCCCTTAAGACTGATTCTGGCTTTTGCTTTCCCTTTGCCACTGGAAGCAGTCACCCACATAATGGGAACGGACACATCAGTGCCCGTCATCACCACTCAAAAGAACTTCAGGTTTATGGCCTTTGCTCCCAGTAGACTAGAGACTTCATAGGGAATGGTGAAATTAAATTAGACCTACAAGGAGGACTAGAATCTTTTCTGGAATTTACCAGAAAATGTTTTGTGGATGATATCACTTGGACAATGTCTCTATATTATATATGTAAAGCTTTATTTAAACTAACCCTTTTATAGAAAACTTTAAATGTCAGGTATGCTGGTGAACGTCTATCAGCCTCAAACTCCAAGGCTGAGGAAGGAGTAGAACAAGGTTGAAGTCAGTCTGGGCTACATGAGTAGACTGGTGCTGTCAAAGCAAAAACAAAAACCTTCAATACTTAGATTTAGTCTAAGCAACAACAACAACAACAAAACTCCCATGAAATAATAAATTTGAGGTATATGTGCATTTTTCCACTTTATCTTATATATGCATATATTTTCAATTTCTTTTACCTGGGGAAATTTCATACAAGTATACATGAAATATGATCATATCCAACCATTTCCTCTTATAAATACACAGTACCCCCAACATGCTGCTTCCCAACTTCATTTCTTTTTTAGTAACCCACTAAATCCAGTTAATGTTCCCCATATGTGCATGGATACAAAGCCACCCACTGGAGCTTGAGAACAACCTACCCAATGGCTAAATCCTCAGTAAACAATTATTCTCCTTTCTCCAGTAACTAGCCACTGCCAATGGCCCCTCAGTGAAGTCTAGAGATGTTCTAATCCTTGCTGGGATTTTGGTTGACTTGAGTTTGTATAGGTATTATGCAGGAAAACAGAGCTCCTGCTTCTACTTCTCTGGTTGCCTTAAGTAAAGATACCTGAAATAAGCTCTTGGATGGAAATCTGGATGTTTGAGATAATCATCAAAATTGTTGCTGTGTACACACAAGGATATCAGAAAATTAACTCAGGCACTCACCGCAACAACCTTCCTTGAACATTAAAGACATTTTATTCAATAGACTATGTACAAGATGTAACAGTTTGCTTTTGCTAGAGAGTGTAGCAATGGGACCTACAATGTGGGAAGAGAAAGGAAACTGGGACCAAGAAGAATTAAGTGAGCTACAGTTATAGACATTGCTTTAAAATAATTGGCAGGTCGGCACACTAAACTATAAACTAAGTGGAAGAGACACTACTAAATCAAGAAAACATTACTTCTCCTAGACCATCTAAAACAAATTTTTCATAATCAAAAATTTTGCATCATGATTTCCCCCTTTTTCTACTTCACAAGGATACCCTGCCTGTCAGTATCTGTAACAAGAGTGTGTGTATCTCCCACACAAGGGTCCAGCAGGTATTAGAAAGCAATGGTTAGGCCTAAGTATGCTCACTGTCTTGCAGAGTAACACCTCACTGCTTTACCTGTACCTCACACAGACCTTCTCCTGCACTCTGCCCTGAAATAGTGAGATGTCCACCTCTTTTCCCAAAACCAAGCTCTGCAAAAGTAAACATGATTCTTCAAATGTAATTCAACCAAAAGTAAGGGAGAAATCCATATTGCCTGCTTCAGTTTTTACTATGTATATTACTGCTCATACCCAAATTATTTCATACTTGAGTCCCGTTCTGGATTCATGACTGATATTCCCAATTAGTAACCTCGCATCTTTCCACAGTTGCTACAGCTAATTCAATAACATAACCCTCTGCAGATAACTGAGTATTTCCTTTGACAGGAAGTTGATAATTTTAAAGGGTCATTTAACTCAGTCAAGTGGCCTAGATGTGACAAAAGCTAACCTGGGACAAAACTACACAAAATTCACTGAAAATAAAACAGTTGGTCAAAATACACTGCACATGCATGCATACATACATACATATGAAAATGTCATAATGAAACATTATCATCTATAAATAATACACAGAAAGAAATATAACATGAAGCTTTAGTGTTCAGACTAAGCTTTCAGGAACTTCAGACATCAAAGAGATTTTTTTTTTTTCAAAATGATTCCTTTGTCTTCACTGAGGATTTAAAAGTCATTGCAGGGCAGGCTTGCCAAATTTGCAAAGCAAAGCCATATTCTCTAGAAATATGTCCTGTAATTTTAAAGGCTGGTTTTCATTTGGTTTGGGGAAGAGTAACTGGTGTTTTCATCATGCCAAGATTTCAAGGTCCATTCGAGCCATTTCCACATTTCCTCAGGAGGCAAAATTCACACTGCATCTTACATGCAGACAGGGATTTGGCAGGACTAATAGAAGAATGGAAGTCTCTCCAAGCAAGAGCCAAGCCTTCAAGATCTCAAACCGCAGCTCACGCTGTGAATGAGTGGGCAGAGCGGGGCTGTGAAACGGTGAGGGAGCAGGGTTGCTTAACTGAGTGAATGAAGATGATCCAACTGGAAACAGGAGCCAAGAGCAAAGATCCAGTAAGAAAATGAGAAAGTAGCAATTTGAAAGTAGCAAATAGTTGTCAAAATGTTAGAGTTACAAAGTCAAGAGCATCAGGGAGAGCTCAGTATGAAGGTACGCGCCTGCGCTGTTGCTATGATCATTCAGGAGACTGACTCAGGGGAACTGAGATAATCAAATCCCACCTGGGCTGCACACCGGTGAGAGGGGGGCGGGAAGAAAAGGGAGGAGAGAGGGTTAGAGAGAGATGATTGGTAGCTGGAAAAATTGAAGGGGGTTCTAAAAGGGCAGAGAAAAATCTGACAACACTGCTTGAGCAAAACAAAGAAAGAGAAGCTAAGAACTGTTTCTTCGACGAATTTACTTTAATGCATGGGTGTTTCTCTATTTCAATGTTCTGAAACTGAAATTAAGAAATATTTCACATTAGACAGACGTTCTGGTGTACAGAGAGGTAGCCAGATTGTATCTTCTGAAATGTACCTAACGTACAGAAATGTTCCCATTGTGCATTCCAAAAAACCGAAGAGGTATTTTCAAGTCTCACCATAAAATATGATAAATGAAGAAATAGATGTATTTGACCTCATTTAAACATTCTATAGTGTATGCATGTATTCAACATGTTACCCAATTTTTTGTTTTAAATTTTAAAATATTTGAAAAATAAAAAACAAAAAACTTTACTTTTAGGAATTGAAGCTATATGGCCCAAGGAGATGCCCAGCTACTAGAAGAAAACAATATCTCAACATTGGCAAGGCATTGGAATAATTTTTTCTCTCCATTTTTATTTAAATTAGAAACAAGATTGTTTTACAAGTCCATCGCAGTTCCCTCTGCCTCCCCTCCTCCCCTGCTCCCAACCCCAACTAACACCCTACCTATCCCATACAAGGCACTGGAATCTTACAAAGAACTTTAAAATAGCTTACATTTTTCCACATCATTTCTTTAATAGCTGTTTCTTGTAACATTGTTGGTGAAATTTAGAAAGAAACAGCAATGCCTCCTTCTCTTTTAAAAACTTAGAGAAACATTTCCATCAGCATTTCAGGAACTTATTTCTAGTCTTATTGAGCAGCTCTGGGGGCCCTGGCCGTCTCTGTGTCATTTTTGGCTTTGTACCGCCCTTGCCATGGTCACTTTGAGGTATTTATGTCATCGAATTGTGAAATGGTGGATTCCATATCTTGATACTAAATAAACACTTTGATTCAAGTTCAAAGGATATCCTCAGTGTGAAGCATGTAGTTACCCATCACCTAGAGGGTGAAACAGAGTTTCAAATTCAAGTATCCCACCATCAACAGCTGATGGAAAAAGAAGGATATTGATTTCAAATACTAGAAGAAAATTACTGGTTTCTGGGGAAAGCATTTGTTCAGAGAAAAGTAACATGAATTTCATACAAATTTTCCTGTGGAAAAACATACTTTTTTCAGGAAAATTATAGCCTTGTTATCATATCTCATTATCTAGAATTCATGTGAAGTATTTTTTAAACCACTTAAATTTATAAAACAGCATTTCCATTTGTAGTTCTAAGATATGGATAAAAATGTTTCTATAATATTTCAAAAGGGTCAAAAGCAACCAGTTCTTTTCTTCTGTCAAAATTTTAAACCATCTTTTTGGCCTTGTGAAACATTCTCACTACATTTAAAACCAAAAGAATTTTTTTCTTTTTGGTGAACCAAGGATTTTATTGGCATTGCTCACAACAGTTCTGGTAAGGGGTTATTCCTTGCCTAGTCGACTTATATAACTCCTACTAGCTACTTATATAACCTTGGGGAGGGCACTGTGAGTTTCAGGTTTCTCTTAGATCTGAGAATCATCTACATTTTTTTATTGAAGTTTCTTTTTCATAGAATATATCCTGATTATGGTTTCCCAACCTCTACTCCAAGATCCTTTCTATCTCCCCTCCCATTTGGATTCACAAACTTTCTGTCTGTTAGAAAACAAACAGGCTTCTAAGGAATAAAAATAAACTATAGTAAGATAAAACAAAAAACCCACATTGGGATAAGAAAAAAAAAGAACAGAAGGAAAAGAACCCAAGAAAGGACACAAGAAACAGAGACCCACTTGTTCACATGTTCAGGAATCCCAAAAAAACCCCTCAAAATAGAAAGCCAAAATATATACACAAAGTACCTGTTTAGAGCAAGGTCTGGCACTAGGGAAATGTTCAGGGATCCACAGGGATGACCCCAACTAAGAAGCTAGGCAGTGATGGGAAGGCTGCCTTTGATGCCCTTCCCCTATAATGAGATTGATGACTGTCTTGGTTGCCATTCCTAGAGCCTTCATCCAGTAGTTGATGGAAGCAGAAGCAGTCACCCACAGTTAAACACTGAACCATACCCCAGGAATCCAGTTGCAGAGAGGGAAGAGGGATGAGCAAAGGAGCCAAGACTGTGATGGAGAAACCCACAGAAACAGTTGACCTGACCTAGTGAGAGCTCAGAGACCCTAGTCATAAAGCTGGGGAACCAGCATTGGACCAAACCAAGCCCTCTGAATGTGGGTGCCAGCTAGGAGGCCAAGACAGTCTATGGGACCTCTCACAGTGGAGCCAGTCTTTATCCCTAGAGCACAAATGGATTTTGGGAGCCCATTCCCTATGGAGGGATACTATTGCAGCCCAGATATACAAAAGAGGGCTAGGCCCTCCCCAAATGATGTGACAGGCTTTGATGATTCCCCGGTAGAAGGCCTCACTATCCTTGGAGAGTGGGTGGGAGTGGGATGGTGAGGGGGCATGAGAAGATGGGAGGGAGAGGTAACTGGGATTGATATGCAAAATAAGATTGTTCCTAAAATAAAAAAAAATGTTGATCTTAGGGGGAAAGGCAGAGTACAGAGAAATCACCCTTAAAAGTATATAAAAATTAATATTTAAAACATAAATAAAAGAAAGATGAAATCATATTTTTAAAACCCTGATACAACATTATGTGACAAGGAACCTCCATAGATACTTTTGAGTTCATTTTCTGTCGGCCCTCTACTGCTGGGCATGCAGCCTGTAGCACCATAAATAAAAGACCAAGAGACAGATATTAGGGTTCAAGCTGAAGATCAGAGAAGCACAGCAGCCAAGCCAGTAGCT
Source organism: Cricetulus griseus (assembly GCF_003668045.3). Taxonomy (NCBI): domain Eukaryota; kingdom Metazoa; phylum Chordata; class Mammalia; order Rodentia; family Cricetidae; genus Cricetulus; species Cricetulus griseus. The sequence goes on from NW_023276806.1 coordinate 25,447,710, forward strand.
CTCACCTCTACCCAGCTGAAATGGCAAATCTGTCTCCACAAATCTTCAGATGCAAAAGGCTCTGAATTCCTGTCTCCTCCTCCTCCTTATATTCCTTTCTTTGCCCAGCCATATCCTCCTGTGTCCACCTCCCTAGTGCTAGGATTCAAGGCATGTGATCCCAAGTGCTGAGATCATCTTTATGTGAGCCATTTCTTTTAGAACTGGATCAATTTCATGTATTCAGTGTGGCCATGAACTAACAGAGATCTGTCTACTTATTAAGCCTGAGTCCTGGGGTTAAAGGTGTGGAATACCACCTCCTAGCTCTATGGCTGCTGGGCTTACAGTTGTGTATCACCACTTCCTGATCTCTATAGCTTGAGACTAACTTTGCTTTCTGAATCCTCAGGCAAGCTTAATTAAATCATAAATAATATATCACCACAGCAGCCTTCCCTTAAGTGTAGTTTGTTTTCCCAGTGAGATTGCATTGCAGAAAACTAAATCCATTTGCAAGTAGCTATCAACTGGAAATAGTTTCTGGATTAAGGAGAGGGGCCTTTGTCCACATCTCCTTTCCTTTGTAGGACCCTATCTGGTACAGACATTTACAGGCCCTATGCATGCTGCCAGAGTCCCTGTGAGTCCCTATGTGCATTGGTCCCGCTGTGTAAACAAGGTCTTGTTTCCTTGGTGACCTCCATTCCCCTCTGGCTCTTAGACCTTTCTGTCTTCTCTTTTTTAGGATTCCCTGAGCCCTAAGCAGAGGAATTTGATGGGGACATTCTGTTTAGGGCTGAGTGTTCCACGGTCTCTTACTTTCTGCATGATGTCCACCTGTGTGCCTCTGTATTTGCTCCCATCTGCTGCAGAAGGAAGCTTCTCTAATGATGGCTGAGCAAGCCATTGGTCTATGAGTATAGCAGTGTGCCATTAGGAGCCATTTCACTGCTATGTTCCTATAGTACCCCTTTGGGGGTCACGTGCCAGATATACTGTGTATCAGATAATTCTACTACCATTCATAACAGTAGCAAAATTACAGTTATGAAGTAGCAACAAAATATTTTTATGGTTGGGTGTCACCATAATATAAAGAACTGTATTAAAGGATCCCAGCATTAGGAAGGTCGAGAACCATTGTTCTCAGCTACTATAGTATAGTAGAACAGTAGTATTTGTTTTTTCCCTGGCTACCTGGGTTATCTAGTCTCTAGTCTCAAGTTCTTGGCCACCCAAGCAGTATCAGGTATGGGTTCCGTCTTGTGGAATGAGTCTTCAGTCAAATTAGATATTGGTTGGTTATTCCCATAAGTCTTGTATCACCATTAGCCTAGCATATCTCGTGGGCAGGACACAATTGTATATCAAAGGCTTTGTAACTGGGTTTATGTTTACACTTCTCCTTTGGTAGCATGCAGAGTATCTTCCTTTACCAAAGATCTAGCAAACAGGGGTAAAGGCTCTATGTAGGCACCAACTTGACTTCTCCATGTTCAATAAGTTGTATGGGTGTTCTCTTCAGCAATACAGCCCTGTGGAGAAAAACCTACGTTCTTGACAACAGCCTTGGTTGCTTGGGGGTTCCCATAGGATCCCTCTGGTCAACAATTCAATTAGATGTAACCCATTACAAGTAATAAAAGCTTCATTTGTCTTCTCTGCTATTTAGTGATTCATTTAGATTGTTTTCATATATGTATATATTTTAGGATGCTTCTACTGTGTTGGGTTTCTATACTACCCCTTGAATGGCTCTTAGTTTTAGCTGTCCTTCCACCTATTCCCTCTTCCCTCCCTGTATCTGCTCAGTCCTCCTATTCCAGCCCTCTGACATTCATAACTATGTATTCTATTTCCCTTTCCTAGGAAGCTCTACCTGCCCCCCTCCCATCCCTTCCTCTATCCCTAACCTCTGTGGTTCTATAGACTGTAGCTTGGTTATCATCGACTTAACAGCTAACATGCACATATAAGTGAATACAGACTCTATTTGACTTTCTGTGTCTGTGTTATCTTACTCAGGAATCTTTTTCTAGTTCCATTATTTACCTGAAATTTTCATGATTTCATTTCTGTTTAATGGCTGAGTAATATTCCATTGAGTAAATGTGCCAAATTTTCTTTAAAAACAAAACAATTCTTTATTGATTGTTTGGAAATTTCACATCATGTAACCCATTCTTGCTCACCTTCCAGTCCTTCCATAACTGCCCTTTGCCCCTGCAGTATGCCCCCCAAAAATAATTAAATAAATAAACAAGCAAATGAAAAACCAACCTCACTTCTCCATCTTTCCAACACCTCTTCATTCATCCTAGTGGCATCAGGAGCTGCAGTGTGTCATGCAGTATACCCCTTTGGTCCAGTCAGGACCATCTGCAAAAATGCTCATTGAAATGAGTAGTTGGTCTGGTTCAAGGCCTCTAGTTTCTGGTACACCATCATCACGGGACCCTCATCAAAACTCCCCTCAGATATAATGGAGATCCTGTGACTATCGTTCTGCAGGACTCCTCCCTCACACACTCCAGCAGGTCATAGATGGAGTAGCTGTTAGAGTGAGCCAACCCAAGGCCCAAGATGTGGGCCTGGGTGGCAGTTGAACTGGTAGGTCCAAGTCATTGGGACCACCCCTTAGGTGATGGACAGAGCCAGCTTTCCTAGGTCCATACCATCAAAGCCAGCTCTCCCATGCCTGTAGTAAGGAATGGGTCCAATTCTCCTAAGTGCTGGGGTGACACCAGCTCTCCTGCTTGAGTGTCCAGTGAGGGGCAGGACCAACTATCATGGGTCCAGTGAGGAGCTAGGCTGGCTCTGATTTCAACAAGAATGACTCCTATGACCCCCTGTGTTAACAAAAGCCGTGGACATCAGCCCAGACCCTGGATGCTGTTGGGCCAAAGATCAAGACATGGCTCATGGCAGCATCCCAGGCTGAGACCACACTATGATCCCAGTGACAGTGTAGCCCTCAGACCCTAAAAGGGTCATAAGATGCAGCCCAGGCCCCAGTGGCAACACAGCCCTTGGATATCAAAATGCCCACAGGTGGTGGCTCATACCCTGGGCATCCCCAGTACCACATTTTCTTTATCCAGTCATCTGTTGAGGGTTATCTAAGTTGTTTCCAGTTTCTGGCTATTATGAATAGAGTAGCAATGAATATGAGTGAGCAAGTGTCTCTGTGGCAGGATGAAGCATTCTTTAGGTATACCCCCAAGAGTCATATAGCTAGATCTTGAAGTAGGTTGGTTACAATATTCCTGAGGAACCGCCACACTGATTTCCATAGTAGCTGTACAAGTTTCCTGTCCCACCAGCAATGGATGAGAATTCTCCTTACTCCACATCCTCACCAACATTAGCTGTCATTTGTTTTATTGATCTTAGTGATTGTTATGGGTATAAGATGAAATACCCAAGAAGTTTTGACATTCAGTTCTTTGATCACTAAGGTTGTTGAACATTTAAGTATTACTCAGCCATTTGAGTAATTCCCTCTTTTGAGAATTCACTGTTTATCTCTGATGCATTGATATTCAACACTAAGAGGTTAGAAATAAACACATTTCAACTGTGTAGATCAGCTTAAAAGGGGAACTAGTGTACAATTGGAATATAAAAATAGCCAAAATTATATTTGCTATATAAATGTAAAATAGGTCATACTGAATGATTCTCATCTTGCCAACATTCAAGCTAAGCTGGCCTCCTTTTCTTGAACTACATATATCCAAAGTTCAGGTGTCCGTAATGACTCTTATAAAAACAGCAGTTCTGACTAATTTAGTTCAGTTGAGGGTCTTTTTTAACCAATCAAGGATAAACTCCCTCTTAGCTCAGACCTTCCTGTGACACATCTTTTGGCTTTTCTTAGTGCTTCCCTACTTGAGCCAAGTGTTCCTTTATTTTATAAGCCTAACTATCCTTCAAGTGTCCCATCATCTATGAGGGCTTTTCAAAGGTCTTTTTCTCTCTTGCATTATTAGTAGAGTCACAAAAGCAAAAACCAGCTAGAAGGGGATATAGGAGAAAGGCTTGCCAAATGTGTACATATCATCTTTGCTTTTTACTCATCTGGCATTTACACTTACCAACACAACCCCATCTGATGTCTGATAACTAGTCTCTTATTCAGAGATCAAAACAAGGAGGCTAGAGAGATGGCTCAGCAGTTAAGATCACATTCTTCTCTTGCAGAGGATTTAAATTTGGTTCCCTGATCAAACATCTGGTGGTTCACAACAGTCTATAAGTCCATCTTCAGGATGATCATATGCTCCTGGTCTCAAGAAGCACCTGAACTCACATGCACATACTAACACACAGACATACACACATCCAAAACATTAAAAATACTTTTTAAAGTGCTAGGGTGTTGTTACTTGACCCAGGAATGGACTCATGTAAGAGGGATTCTGAGTACTTTTGAGAACACTCCAAGAAAACAAGAGTCTTGTGACCTCGGGTTTTTTTTTTAAAACATGGAATTGTTCTTGGAACATTTTCATGCTCCTCCCAGATGTAGCAAATTGGAGTAAGTTTACTTGTTATTGTTTGTTGATGTTATTCAATTCTTTGTCTCAATGGAAAACCATGTTTTTGCCACGTGTAGCTTGAATTCATGAGAACTTTACCCAGGTGCCCTTTCTTAACTTTCAGAGTATAAATTGTCTGAGGCTCTGAATAAAGGTGGCAATTGCATGGGACTTTAGTGTGCCTTATTTATCAGCCCCATTTTCTCAGTTGCCACTACCTCTAGAGAAGTAACATGGGGGAGATGACTTTGGAGTTTAGAGTACTTGTTGCTCTTGCAGAGGACCCTGATGGCAGCTTACAACTATCTGTAACTACAATTCTAGGTGATTTATTCTGACGTCTGAGGGCTCCTACACAAAATTGGTACATTGACTTACATCCACACCCACACACACATAAATAAAACAAAATAATTAAAAACAATGTGCAATAATTGTCCTGATAGTTTTATGTCAACTTGATGCAAGCTAAAGTCATTTGAAAGGAGAGAATCTCAATCAAGAAAATTCCTCGGTAAAACTGGACTGAAGACAAGCAAGCCTGCAGAACATTTTCTTAATTAGTGATTGACCAGGGAAGGGCCAATCTGTTGTGGATGGGGACATCCCTGAGCTGCTTATTCTGGCTTCCATCAGAAAATAGGCTGAGCAAACCAATAAGTAGCAGCCCTTTGCATCAGTTTCTGAGTCCAGGTTCCTTTCCTATTTGAGTTTCTGCCATGACTTTGTTTAATGATGAACTGAGATATGACAATATAAGCTAAATTAAGCCTTTCCTCTCCAACTTGCTTTTGGTCATGGCATTTCATCATAGCAATAGCAACCCTAAGTCAGTAATAGTAACCCAAACTAAGACAAAAATAAATCTTAAAAACAAGAGAGATTAAAAATTAAGGAATATTTATTGTGTATGATTTATATAGGTGATTCCTACAGGTCTTAGTTTATTCACAAAGAAACATGGCTTTTATGTTTCACCCACTGTGGGGAATCATACCTTACCAAATACCCTTACAAATCAAGGATAACCAAAATGTCTTGATCTTCTACAGAAAAGGAGTCGCTATACCTTAAGTCACTGCCACAGTACAACTTTTAAAAGATCAAGCTGGTCACAACAAAAATAAAAATACATAGTAAGTTGTATAAAAATGGTTTGTTATGGCTAGGAGTATCCAGACCCCATGATACTTAGAATCAGATGTTACCATCACCATACAGAAAATAAATAAAACATGATGATTTTAACATTCTCCCAGGCCAAAATGATACCAGAATCCCTTCTATGATGCACTCATCAATGTCAGAAAGGGCCAGTGAGATGGCTCAGCAGGTCAAGGTACTTGCCAAGCCTGACAGCCTAAGTTCAAGCCTCAGCACCCACATGGTGGAAAGAGAGAACCCACTCCCACAAATGGTTCTTTGACCTCTACATGCACACCACAGCATTCATGCAGTCTTGTGTGTGCTCTTGAGCACTGACCACCCACCCACACCCACACACCCACACACACACACACACACACACACACACACACACACACACACACACACACACACACACATCGGAAAGAGCAGATACAGGACCTGCCTTAGGGTTTCCAACATTAAATTTTCATTTTACTACTCAACTTCTCAAAAGCATTTGTAAGAAAATGTTTGGCAGTTTTGTTGTTGTTTTTAAACTTATTTTATGAATTCTGTGGGAATTTCATACTGTATTTTGATCATATTCACCGCAACTCTAACTCTTTCCAGATCCTCTCCTACCTCCATACCCACCCAATGTCATGATCTCTCTCGCCCTCTCTTTAAAAGAAATCTAGTCTAGTTTGTGTTGCCCAACCACTCTTGGGTGTAAGGACCACCCTGGAGTATGGTCAATATATAAAGAAAACTGATTCTCTCTCCCAGAAGCCATCAAATGCCAATAACTCCTCAACTAGAGGGTGGGACTTCATGCCCACTTCCCCCCCTCCATGCTGAGATTTTTGTCTGACTTCAGCTTTCATGGGTCCTGTGCATGCTGTTACAATCACTGTGGCTTTTTATGTGTATCTGGCATGTTGTGTCTGAAAAACACTATTTCCTTGATGGCATCTACCACATCTGAGTCTTACAGTCTTTCCATGTCTGCTTTCTCAAAGATCTCCTAGCCTCGATAGCGCCAGCTGTGATATAGACCTGCCATGTATGGCTGAGCACTCTGAAGGCTCTTAGTCTTTGCACATTGAACAGTTGTGAGTCTCTATGTTAACTGCCATCCACCGCATAAGGCTTCTCTTGGGACCATATGACTCTGAAAGGATACCTTCATTTGGGATAAAGAGACAATCGACAGAATAGTGGGGAAATCTTTACCCACTCTACATTTGACAGAGGGTTAGTATTTAGAATATACAGAGGGTTAGTATTTAGAATATACAAAGACAGCATTTTGAAGTCCACTCCTATGGCAAACCTGAGTTAAATTTACACCACATCAAAGAAACAATAACATTCATTTTTTGCAGATTCACCCACCCCTACCCTTTGGTCCTGACTTGCTTTTTATATTTAGCTCAGTTGTTTGCAGTTACCTCTAATTACAAGTTCCCTACTACTCTACTTTAGGAGAATGGAGTTATACACTAACAAATGCCAAGCACTTCCCGTGTTTATATGACTGAAGTGCAATCTGTGCAACTGTACTTATACACAAACCTGAGTCTCTCACTTGCTGGCTAAAATTTCTTCCATAGCTTCCACCAGCTACTAAAAGTCCAAATTCCTAAATGTGAATAGCCACTGTACTTGTAAAAGTACACAGGCCTCCTGGCTTTCTTTCCTGTTCTTGAAACAAAGCTCTGCCAAAAGTAGAACTTCCCGTTATCTCTATAGCCTCTACGCTAAACCCTGTAGATTTGAAGACAGGAAACAGGGAAAGAGCCTGTGTCTGCTTATCAGCCTGTTTACTTCAGTCTCACTTTGAGCCCTGTTGAGGGCAGAGTGATGAGCATTAGTGAGATGAATAGCATCCAAAACAAAGCTGAGAGAAGGAAAAATGACTCACACATAACAGCAAGAACGCCAAAGGAATGTACAATTAAATCTTCATTCAAGGCTGTACTAATGGAGAACATTCTGAGAAGTTATTGTCTGCTCCATAATAAATGACTGGGATGCACACCAACAGTACAGCTCTGAAGACGATAAGGAATACAGGAGACATCAGGCTATCTGCCATCTCATTTCCTAAGCAAACGCCCAGAAACAGCAATGAGAGGAAACAAGAAAGCATTGACTGCAAGTATCTGAAATTTTATTACTAAAAATACAGCATAAACAGATTTCAAGGAAAATATGGTAAGATGGTAGCATATTTTCGAAATTACATCATACACACAAAAACCAGAATTGGATAATAAACTGGATCTGGTAAAGCAGTACTATTTTTACATGATTAGATAGTTATTAGAGCCACTGGAAAAGAATCAACTGCAGGTGAGGTTTTTAGAATGAGTGTGAACCGCTGCGAACTGTGAATGAAATGATAGATCGATGACCAGAACTCTTCCTAAAACAAACACACACACACTGGCTGACACAGGAAGCCACCACAAAGCTAGGTGGTCAGTATGGGATTTGCCAGCAAAAACAGGCACATGGCTGGATCTCATATTTCTTTCAGATCTCATGGGAGCATCTGAATGCTGAGCCTATAGCTGGAACCCTAACTGCAGAGCTGGCCAGTGTGCTGGTTAGTCCTCCTTTCCTTCCGTGGAGAAGGCACTACTAGGAGTAGCCAAAAAAGGACTGAGAGCATCAATCCAACAGGTCATTGATGGCTATGTGAATGGTGGCTTTACAAGGTGCAATAAAGGCTCAGGTGGGATGGTTTGAAGTTTTCATTGGGTTCTCTTCCCATTCCTCAAGAGCATTAGGAATATTAGATGGAACTGAGGGGGATCTTCTAAATTAGAGATGAGAAGTCTAAAGAGGAAGCTGGCATTCTTTAGTGTTCCATCACAGGACACCAGCTTAATTGTCACCCCAACCAGGCATGCTGATGCCTCTAGCTGTTTATGATCCACACAGCTGGCCATCTGCACTTGTCCTTGAGCTACATATTTTGTATCCACTGCACAGAGGAACCCTTTCTACTTCTATTCTATATGCTGTCTTTCCATAACTGGTGTTACTCACCTGGTCCCAAGTTCTCATCTGAAATCACTTAGAACACCCTAATGGGCTTATGAAGTATAAGCAAATCCCTGTTGGAACACCTTTTCCTCTTTGTCCCACACATTAAGTAACCATGGATGTGCAGTGGGATATTTTTTAAGACTGTGTGGGTTTCATGAGCCTCCCCTCCACTCCATATGGTTCCTATATGCTACAGTACGTAACTCTAGTCATTTACTGCCTCTACACATTAAGTTAAAATTCTGTCTGCTCCAAGAGCCTACCACAACATGGAGTACCAGAGACCTGAACCCTAACAGACTCATTAAAGCCCTCAAAGCCTCATTCAACTAATGGATACCCTGCCATTTTTTTTTCAAATACAACAGAATAAGATACAGTAAGACAAGGCAAAAGGCCTCATATTGATGCTGGGTAAGGCAACCCAACAGGAGGAAAATAATCCCCAAAGCAGGCAAAAGAGTCAAAGACACACCTACTCACACTGTTAGGAGTCCCATGAAAACACCTGACTAGGAGCCCACAAAAACACCAAGCTAACAGTCATATCATATACACAGTGGACCTGGTTCAGACCCATACTTTCTGCTTCAGTCTGTCAGCCCATGTGAGCCCTGATTAGTTGACTCAGTGGGCCATATGCTCCTTGTACCCTCCATCCCCTCTGACTCCTATGATCTTTTCTGCCCCTTTTCAGTGGGGCTCCCCAAGCTCTGAGGGGAGGGACCAGTGAAAATCTCCAATTTAGACTCTCTGCATAATGTGTGACCATGGCTCTTTATATCCCTTCCTATGTACTGCTGAAAGACCCCGAAGGGATACTTTCGTAGAGGGAGACCCACACACCCAGGAATCAGCGAGGCCACGAACTGGATGCAAAAAACAAGAGGCTTTATTGGAGACGCAGGTACCTGGGGCGACTTAGCTTCTGTGTGGCTAAGCGCCCCGAGCCAAGGGAAAAGGGGTCCTTATATAGGAAAAAAGGCGCAAGCTAGGAGCAAGGATTCTATTGGATAATTCTAATGAGGCATTATACAGAGCTATTCCCATTGGTCAATGTATATGAGGCGCTATACAGGGTTATTCAAATGAGGCAAAGTACAGAGTTATTCAAATGAGGTGAAACACAGAGTCTTTCAAATGAGGCGAAATACAGAATCATTTCCATTGGATGGTTCAAATGAGACACAGAGCCATTCCAGATCAGCATATTCTCAAGGTCTGGTGTCTGGTACAGCAGACTCAATTCCCCCCCTTTCCTGATGGCTGACCTTGGGGGCGGAGACCTTGGGACGGAGTGTTTCTCTTCGGGCGGGGCGGGGGCTCAGGGGCAGAGCTCCAGGCCGGCTCACTCGGTGTTTGTTCTCGTGCTGACCCACCTGGTGCTCGCCCTCGTGCCAGCCCACCCGGTGCTCGTTCTCGGGCTGGCCCACCTGGTGCTCATTCTCGGGCCGGCCCCACCCGGTGCTTGTTCTCGGGCCGGCCCCACCCGGTGCTTGTTCTCGGGCCGGCCCCACCCGGTGCTTGTTCTCGGGCCGGGCGGGGAAAGGCCACCGGGGGTGGGGATCGGGGAAGCCGCCGACAGGAGGAAGAGGAGACAAACTTGAGAAAGAAAGGGCTAAGGGACAGGGGTCTTTCACTGCTGGAGGAAGCCTCTCTGATGATTACTGATTAAGGCATCAATCTCAGAGTATAGCAGAATATCATTTGGAATCATTTCATTGATTTTTTTAAAAGACCAGTCCTGTTTTGTTCTACGTTAGGTCTCTGGGCTATTCAGTCTTTGGTTACTAGCCATTGAGGCAGTGTCAGGCACAGGTTTCTTCTCATGGCCTAGGACTTAAGTTATACCACACATTGATTAGCCATTTCCATTAGTTCTGTGCCAGCACATCTTGCAAACAGAACTGATTGTAGGTCAAAAGTTTTGTGACTAGATTAGTATCAAGGCTTCTTTCTCAGTAGCCCACAGAGTACCTTCCTGCATCAAAGAGACCAGAACATAGGGGTGAAGCGTCCATGCAGGACCAGCTTGAATTCTCTATGTTCAATGAGTTGTGTGGTTGTTGCCCTCGGCAATGGGACCTTGCTGTTAGTTTCCAGAGAGTGACCCTCTGTTCTAGCATCAGCCGGAGATGTCTGTGGATCACAATGGTACCCTCTTGGCCATCACCTCAACCAAATGTGACCCAGTCCCATCACTTGGGGCTTTCCTGTCTACAAAAGATGGTCAGTTCAGACTCCAGATCATCCATTATGGCCACCCTCATAGATTCCACTGCATTAGGTTTCCACACTGCCCCCAAATTCCCCCAATTCTTCTCCCCCAACTTTCTCCCTCCATCCGCACCTAACTGATTCCAGTCCCCACCCACTCCCAGTCTACCCACAAAATCTAGTCTATTTGCCCTCCTCAAATCCATGTGACCACACACACACTAACCCCACCCCCAGAGCCATACTTTTTACTTAACCTTTCTGGGTCTATGGATTGAAGCTTGATTATCATTTACTTTACAGCTAATATCCACTTATAAGTGAGTATATACCATGCTTGAATTTCTGGATCTGGTTTATAACACTCAGGATGATTCTTTTTCTAGTTTCATCCTGGCTTCAAATTTCCTGATGTCATTGTTTTTAACAGCTGAGTGATAATATTCCATTGTGTAAGTGTGTCACATTTTCTCTATCCATTCTTCAGTTGAGGGGCTTCTAGGTTGTTTCCAAGATCTGGCTATTACAAAGAATGTGGCTATGAACATAGTTGAGCAAATGCCCTTGTGGTATGGTGGAGTATCCTTTGGGTATATGCCCTGGAGTGGTATAGATGGGTATGAGGTAGATCAATTTTCAGTTTTCTGAAAAACCATCCAATTTTCTGAGAAACCACCATATTGGTTTCCAAAGTGGTTACACAAGTTTTCAGTACCACTAGCATTGGAAGAGTGTTCCCCTTGCTTCACATCCTTGCCAGCATGAGCTGTCATTTGTGATATTGAATCTTAGCAGTTCTGACAGGTGTAAGATGGAAATCTTAAAGTAGTTTTGATTTACATTTCTCTAATGGCTAAGGATATTGAATATTTCTTTAAGTGTTTCCTATCAATTTCAGATTCCTGTATGGAGAATTTTCTGTTTAGAATTATCATTTTCATTTGAATTATTTGGTTTCTTGATATCTAATTTGGGGTCTTCGTATATTTTGGATATTAGTCTTCTATTCGATGTGAAGTTAGTGAAAATTTTTTCCCATTCTGTGGACCACCATTTTGTCTTATTGATGATGTCCTTTGCCTTAAGAAGCTTTTCAATTTCATGAGGTTCCTTTTATGAGTTGTTGATCTTAGTGTCTGTGCTATCAGTGTTCTTGTTCAAAAAGTCTTTCCCTGTGCCAATGCATTCAAGTTTATTTCCCACTTTTTCTTCTATCCAGTTCAGTGTGTCTGGTTTTATGTTGAGCTCTTTGATACACTTGGACTTGTGTGGTGATATTTTGTTTATGAGTTAATAAAGCTTGCCTGGGGATTGAATGCAAGCCAGCCACACTGGTTAGCTAAGGAAGCTGGAGAGTAGTGGCACACACCTTTAATCCCAGGACTCAGGTGACAGAGGCAGATGGATCTCTGTGAGTCCAAGACCACCCTGGCCTACATAAGAGTGAATTAATCTAAAAGAGCTCACACCTTTAATCCCAGCACTAGAGAGTATATAAGGAGCTCAGTGCAGTCACAGAGAGCAGTCTAGGATTCTGAGACTTGGTGGAGAGCAGTGCAGTCTAGAGATGCAATTGGAGGTTCGGTGGATCACCCCTTCTGTCTGAGCATTGGTAGAAGTGAGAACTCCCCAGTGGCTGACTGTTTGGCTTCTCTGATCTTCAGCTTGAACACCAATGTCTGTCCCTGGGTTTTATTATTCATGCAACAGACTTCAGTTTTATGCAGGATGATAATTAAGGACCTATTTGCATTCTTCTACATGTAGACATCTAGTTAGACCAGCACTTAAAGATACTTTCTTTTGTTCTAGTGTATATTTCTGGATTCTTCACTAAAAATCAGGTGTTCAGAAGTGTGTGGATTCATGTGTGGGTCTTCAATTTGATTCCCTTGATGAACACGTCTGTTTTTATGCCAATATCATGCTGTTTTGTTACTAGATATAGCTCTAGTGCAACTTGAAATCAGAGATGGTGATACCTTCAGCAGGATTATTTTAGCTACCCTGGGTTTTTGTTTTGTTTTGCTTTCCTGTATGAGACTGAATCTTATTGAGGGAATTCTTTCAGCCAATAGTCTTCGAGGTACCTCCCCCTTCAGGGCCAGGTCTTAAAGGCTATGTGTGGACTGGGAGCAAGAGGACACTCTTGAGTGGTGATCAGAAGGCCAATGGTAGCATCCAGGGTGACTAAGGGCAGAAGACCTCGGTGGTTCTCTACCTTGCTTTGTCATTTGTGAGTGATTACCCAATAAATACCTGACTTCCCTTTATCCAGGCTTTCATGGACTCTATTACAATTGTCCATTACAGAATCTTGTTCTTCAATGTCCATAAAGAATTGTGTTGGAATCTTGATGGGAATTGCCTTGAATATGTGGATTGCTTTTGGTAGGGTAGCCATTTTCAGTATGTTAATCCTGATCCATGAGCATGGAAGATCTTTCCATCTTCTGATATCTTCTTCAATTTCTTTCTCCAAATACTTGAAGTTTTTATCATACAAGTCTTTCATGTTCTTGATTAGAGTTACTCCAAGATATTTTATAATATTTTTGGCTATTGTGACAGGTGTTGTTTCCCTGATTTGTTTGTTGTTTTATATTTGAGGGCTATTGATTTTTTTTTAGTTGATCTTGCATCCAGATACTTTGTTGAAAGTGTTTATCAGCTGTAAGTGTTCCCGAATGGAAACACTTCTGTATACCATCATATCATCTGCAAGTAATGATACTTTGACTTTTTCCTTTCCAGTTTGTATTCCCTTTATCTTCTTCAATTGTCTTATTGCTCTAGTTAGAACTCAATATCTAGTTAGAACATAGATATTGAGTAGACAGCCTTGTCTTGTTCCTGATTTTAGTGGAATTGCTTTGAGTTTCTCTCCATTTAATTTTATGTTGGCTATAGGCTTACTGTAACTTGTCTTTATGAGGTATGTCCTTGTATTACTGATCTCTCCAGCCCTCCAGCACCATAAAGGGGTGTTGCCTTTTGTTAAAGGATATTTTGTATCTGAACATATAGGTTTTTTCTCTCAGTTTATTTATATGATGGAATACATTTCCTGATTTTTTGTATATTTAACCATCCTGTATCTCTAGGATGAAGCCTACTTGATCATGGTGGATGATTTTTTTTGATGTGTTCTTGGATTCTACCCTTCCATTCTTGAAGGTCCAAATCTATGAAACACTGCTTCTGTTGCCATTTTGCTGCAATCTTGAGGTTGAAAATAGACCCAGTGTCCAGACCAGGCTGGTGAAACCCACAAAAACAACTGACCTGAACATCGGGGAACTCTTGCACCCCAGACTGATAGCTGGGATACCAGCATGGGACTGATCCAGACCCCAGGAACATGGATTTCATTGAGGAAACCTCGGAAATCTATAGAACATCCTGTAGTAGTTCAGTACTTATCCCTAGCACAGGTGTGACTTTGGGAGCCCATTCCACATAGAGGAATACTCCCTGAGCCAAGACACACAGGGGTGGGCCTAGGCCCTATCCCAAAGGATGTGATAGACTATGATGACACCCTATGGAAGGCCTCACCATCCAGGGGGGGCAGAAAGGATATGTGATGGGTAGGGTTTTAGTTGTGGGGGTGTAGGGGAGGACAGAAGGGAGAAGGGAACTGGGATTTTCATGTAAAGCAATCTTATTTCTAATTCAAATAAAAAAATTCCAACTGAAAATAGATCCAGTGGAGGGTGGTGTGATTCATACCTACAATCACAGAACCTGAGAGGTTGATGCAGAAGGAATTGTGAGGTCAAGGACATTCATGGCTTCATATCAAATTGGAGCCAACCAGAGATACATAAGACCATGCCAAAAAAGAGTCCAGTTCTCTAGAAACATCTTTGTACTAAGTCCAATATAGAAAGTCTAGATATAAGGGAATGCTACCATTTAAGGCATCATCCTAATATCCTTACCCATCAGAGATGACAAGAGAGATCAATACTATTAGTAATTGGAACTGGGTGCCATAACTTTTCTTGGTAGTCATCAGTAGACTCCCTAGTGCAGAAATGAGCTATTCTTCCTTCTACCACATATCTGCTAAGTGGATGCTTTGTCTATTGGTTCTTCCTGTCTGATCATCTGGACAGGGACTTCCTCTGCTCAAGGCTCTATCTAAGGAAGTCATGTTCATGAGAGGAACCTTGGAAGTCTCAGTAAGACAGCAGGTATCTACTCACCACTTTGTATTGCCAACACACAAGAAAGTATAACTTGGCTGCTACAAATGAGAAGAGAGCTGGGTGACAGAAACAGAGAGGATGGTTCACAGAGGAGGGCACAGAGTCAGGGAACCATGTGTGCATTTGGCAGTCCACAGTATTACAGCAGAATCCTTTCATTACATAGCTGAGCACTTCTCTTTGGTTGCAGTACAGTAAATCAGACCACAGTTCAGGTCGATATTTCATTTTATGAGTTAGGAGAGGCATCATGGTGTAATGACAACAGGACCTGAGTTCAGATTCCAGCCTGATTTCTGATAATAACTAGACTTGTGTCCACGAACAAAGTTTTTAACCTCAGCTTTTTCACCTAAAAAATAAAAATGATATCTGACTCACATGGTTATTACAAATCATCTTAAACTAATCTGTACTCTTGTGTACTTATTCTTTCAGAATTTCATAAATATAATATAATGTACTTTGACCACATTCCTCCTCAACTTTATTTCATCTCTCTCTCTTTGAGCCCCTTTTTCTTCCCAACAAGTCCTCTCCTATTTTCATGTCTATTTGTGGCCCCACTGCATTTAATTAGGGTTGCTTGCTGTTGGGCACAAGGACAGTAAGGACCAGCTTATGTTTAGACAACATGGCACTGATATGGATATCTGATATGAGTCAACTAAATAAAACATGACTGACACTGGACATTCAGGGAGCTATGAGTCAGCACAGAAGAGTAGCCACCAGAAGTCCTGGGAACCACAAAGTAAACAGTAATGCCACCTGTTATGTAACTGTTCTGGCAGAGTTCCCACCTTGTATGATTCAATATACAATACATTCTTGAGGACTGAGGCCTAAACCTTCACCTCTGCCTGTGTTTGTCTTTAGGCATGTGTGCCTACCAATAAGTGGCCTGTGCGCAGCCAGCCTTGTATGCAGCCTGTGTGAACCAGCATGTGCCTGGGTACCTGCCATTGGCTACCTGCCTGGAAGCCTTTGTCTAGGGTAATAATGTATGCATTATCAATCAAAAACTCTCCAAATTCTCCTTAATTTCTCAGGTTCCTGTGACCTTCCTCTTTTTCTAGCATTAGAAACATGAACCTCATACTTGTATGAATGTGAACAAGAAGGTATTTATTTGAGCAAGTACAACTTACCAGTGGCTAGAGCACTGAGAGAGTTACTTCCCCTGTCTACAGCCCCTCCCCATCCATGATGGAATGCTGATACACCCATTTGTATGCACATTAAGGTTGGGGTTTTTTTTGGAAAAAATGTGCCAAGTATGGGATACTCACCTCAAGTTGTTGTTCAGGGGTATCTCAGAGACCACACCCTGCCCCCAGACAAACTCAGCTATTGCCATTTACCTTGATTGTCCACTGTAACTTCATGATAAGATCCTTTGCTGAAGACACCACAGCACTGTGGTTGCAGAACATGGAAAAACCGAGCTAAAACTAACCAGGAAACTTTTCTCCCTGCTGGTCTCCTTCATAGTTCTGGAAGATGCTATGCAGGCTACTGGGGGTCAAGAGTGCAACCATCAACAGTATTACCCAATTGTGAATTCTGTAAGATAAAATAACAACCAACATGTGCTAGTTGCCACTCTCTGTATTCCTTCCTTTACCCTACTATCCTGTCTCCTCTGCCACTCAATTCTCCCAGTCTGGTTTCTCTTTTTGTCTCTTTACAACACCATACTCTATTTGCCCTTCCTTGGACAGTTCTTTCCTCCCTCTTCATCACTTACTAGCTATCTGCTCTCTGTGGATATTCTAAATGAAACATACATTTCTAAAGCTTAAAAACTAAAATCCACATGTCCGAGAAAACATGCAACATTTGTCTTTTGGGGTCTGGGTTAGCTCACTCAGGATGATTTTTTTTTCTATCCATTGATCCTCAAATTTTGTTTTGTTAACAGCCAAATATTCCATTGTGTGACTGTGCCACATATTCATTAGCCATTAGCAGATGGAGATCTAGGCTGTTTCCAATTTCTGGCTATTAAAACTAGGACAGCAATGGACACAGATAAGCAAGTATGTCTGTGGTAAGATATGGAATCTTTTGGGCACATGTTGAAGGCAGCTATATTTAGAACTTGTGGTAGATCAATTTTTGGCATTTTAAGGAACCTCCACATTGATTTTCATGCTAGTTATATCAATTTTCACTCCTATTAACAATAAATCTGTCCCGTCCCCCCTTTCCCTGCATCCTCAACAGCATGTGGTGTCTGTCTGTTTGTTTTCGGATCTTGTCCATTACAACTGAAATAAGATAAAATCTTAAAGCAGTTTTAGTTTACATGTCCCTGACAGGAAGAACGTTGAACTTTTTAAGTGTCTCAGATCTTTGTGTCTCATCTTCTGAGAACTCTCTGTACTTCTAGAGCTCATTTTAATTGAATCATTAGCTTAAGACTTTTAGCATTTTTGGAAGCATGACAGGATATGCCCAGGGTACAGTAGTGGCTTGAACGTCACAGGGGCAATCAACTGCTCTCTGGTTATATTTAAGGCCTCAAGATGAAACATGTTTGGTGCTGTAAATCTAGCCAAGAATCCATGGCTGAGGAATTCACAGGCACCAGGGCTCAACCTACCACTATTACTATGCTAAATGGACATCAAGCTAGTCTTTAAATTTTTATCTATATACCCCTAGGTAAGTGCATCTCTCAGAAGCCCTCAGAGACATTTCCTGGTGCTTTGGATGGCAATTAATGCAGAAACTTACAACTGGTAAAGTGCAGAGAATGTGTGTCAGTAGAGTACTCAGCCACAAATAGGACATCTACACCGCAGTTAACTTCCCAAGGCTCAGGGACAATCATGGAAAAGGGAGTAGAAGATGCTAAGAACCAGAGGTTTGGGATGATCAAAGCAAAACAGTATGTTCCAGACATTGTAGAATCACTACAACAGCTGTGGTTTCCCTCACAAGAGCTACCCAAGATCAAGACAGTCAACATTATATCACGCAGAAGGGAGAGGTTCTTGAGCCCCGACCCCGGCTGAGGAACTATTTACAATTGATGGTTTCTGGAACCCCTAGTCTGTCAACTATGCTCCAGTGGATGACACCACACCTGTGAGAATATGAGCAGCACAAATTGGACTAAGTGTGTGATAACAATAAATAATAATAAATAAGATTATATGAAGTTGGGAGGAGGTGTAGAGAGAGAGAGAGAGAGTAGACCTAGGAGGAGTTGGAGGGAAAGTAAGATTGGATATGACCAAAATACATTATAGGCATGTTTGAAATTTTCAAATAAAAAAAAACGTATCAAATATATTAGTTTCTGGTGGCAAGTAGAGATAACAGCCATTTGATAAATAATTCTGACACAAAGGTAATGACAGCAACTGCTTCCACATCAGTAAGAATAGTTGTATAAGAGAATGTAGAAGCCAAGCAGTGGTGGCGCATGCCTTTAATCATAGTACCTGGGAGGCAGAGGCATGTAGAGCTCCATGAGTTCGAGGCCATCCTGGTCTACAAAACAAGTTCCAGGACAGCCAAGGCTACATGGAGATACCCTGTCTTGGAGACAGACAGAAAGAGAGAGAGGGAGAGAGAACATGAAGTGATTCATTGAGCTGTAGAAATGGCTTAATGGTTAAGAGCACTGTCTTCTCTTGCAGAGGATCAAAGTTTAATTCCCAATACCCACATAGTGACTTAGAACTTCCAGTGACTGCAGTTCCAGGGATCTGACTCTCTCTTCTGGCTTCCTCCACCACTAGGCATATGCATGGTGCACAGACACACATGCAGAAAAAATACACATGTAAAAAATCAGAAAGACAAAAGAGATACTTTGCTAACATTCTAAGCTGATTTTACATTTATGGTTTTGGAAACTTGACCTGAGAAACATTCAATTGAAGCATATGGTCGTTGCAAACAAAATTCCTCTGGGAAAATCTTTTTTGTTATACTAAGTACTGAGAAGGCCTAAAAGACCATTATTCACTCCTGAAATCAAACCGAATTAAATGGACTCTGGTTTTAAAAGCAATGGGAAGAGAGAGGGAGACCGATTGCTGAGTAGCATATTGTACTGGAGAGATGAAAATAAGATGGATGAATTTGAAATCAAAGGTACTCGTGGTGGACTATGAGGACAAAAGACTCATCCTTCTCACATCACACTTAGTAGGACTGGGAAAAACTGTGTAGGAAAGCATTTCCCATTTTTTTAATTACCAGCAAACTCACAAATTCTTTGTTTGTAAAGAATCTATAAAGATCAAAATACTTAATATCTGTGGCACTGAGACTATTTCTTGAGCAACTGCTTCCTCCTCCTGAGGTTGAGATTGTGACAGTTGTGTTGTGTATAAAGCTAAAGACCTGGTGGCACTTGTAGAGCATTTAATATAGTGTCTGTTGCTTTGTGGTTAGCTGTCAGCTTTATCTATGTTACTAGGACTAAAGAGATCTGCTTGAAGAACTCAGAGCATACTAGAACAGCATGGGCTAATTTTCAGTCGCTGATCTTGCCACAAGATTACAATGAAGTTCTAAGTGTGCCACTGGCTCCAGGGACCCTTGTTTATTTTATTCAGCTTGTTAAACTGTAACAACAAAGGTCTAGATAACACTACCCAGAGTTCTGTGTTTTAATCAGACCAGATGCTAGGGGAATATTTGCCTATTGATCCATTTAATGACTATTCTACAGATTTTCATCACAAAGTTTGCTAGTTTTTTTATTTTTGCAAGTAATGTGATCATTGCCTGCTATGATTTTTGAGCAACATTTCTTGGCCATGCAAGCAGTTCTTAAGGACATACCCACAAAATGTTCAACATTCTTAGCCATCAGGGAAATGCAAATCAAAATTATTTTTGGCATATACCCAACAGACACTCCATCCTACCACAAAGACACTTGAAAAAACTATGTTGGTAGCAGCTTTATTTGTAATAGCCAGAAAATGGAAACAACCTAAAATCCCTCAACTGAAGAATGAATAAAGAAAATGTGTTACATTTACACAACAGAATATTATTCAGCTGTTAAACAATGACATGATAAAATTTGCAGGCAAATGAATGGAACTACAAAAAGTCATCCTGAGTGAGGTAACCCAGACCCAGAAAGACAAACATGGTATGCACTCACTCATAAGTGGATATTAACTGTAAAGCAAAGGATAATCATGCTATAATCCACAGATCCAGAAAGGCTAAGTAACAAGGAGGCCCAAGGGAAACATTTGGATCTCTCTGGGAATGGGAATTAGAATAGACATTGAGAGTGGACCAGGGATAGGTGGGGATGGGAACATGGTGAATCCAGTGCAGGGAGGATGGAAGGAGAGAATACTGGAAGAGAGAACTGGAATTGGGGGCATTTAGGGGTGAGGTAGAAACCCAGTGCAATGAAAACTCCATGTAATCTGTGAAAGTAACCCTAGCAAAGATTCCTAGTAATGGTGTACACAGAGCCTGAACCGACCATCTTCTATAACCAGGCTAGACTTTCAGTGGAGGGATTAGAACTCGAACCCAGCCACAAAACCTTGACCTACTGTTTGTTCTGTCTGCAGAGTATTCTGGGACTGGAACCTAGCATAATCACCATCAGAGAGACCAGAAAGACCTCGCCTAGCAATTGATGACAGCAGATACAGAGTCCCATAGCCAAACATTGGGCAGAGCTCAGGGAGTCCTGTAGAGGAAGGGGAGAAAGGTCAGAGGAACCAGAGGGGTCAGAGACACCAAGAGAACAAGGTCCACAGAGTCAATTGACCAAGACTTGAAGGCTCACAGAGATCAGGGAGTCTGTAGGGGTCTGACCTAGTCTTCTTCATGGTACTATTGTGGGATCTTAATAGTGGAAGGGGTGAATCTCTGACTCCTTTGCCTACTTGCAGGACCCATTTCCTCCTATTGAGTTGCCTCGCCCAGCCTTAATGTCATAGTATGTGCCTAGTCTTTTTGCAGCTTATTATGCCATGTTTGGTTGATGTCTTTGGGAGGGATGCTATTTTGAAGGGGAGACAGAGTAGGGGTTGATCTTGAGGAGAAAGGAGGTAGAGGGGAGAGACTTGGGGGAGAGGAAACTGCAATCAGAATGTAATATATGAGAGAAGAATTTAACAAAAAAAAAAAAAAAAGAATGTGCCCATAGCCTGAACAATGCAGTCTGTCTCCAGGGCATTCAACCCTAAGCAGTGACACTACAAGTCTTTCTCTTTATGTTTTTATTTGTGTATATCTCTTGTCACAATGCTGAGTTTCATAAAGACATTTGCAAACATGTATAGCAGGTACTCTAAGCACCATCCTCCACACCCTTCCACTCCTCTTTCTCTCCTCTCCTCCAAGTTGCCCCCCATCCACTCCCTAGACAGTTTTACTTCAATTTCAAACTACATATCTATATCTGATTTTATGTATCTTTATAAAATCTAGGACTCACAAATGAGACAGTATATGATATTTGTGTTTCTGGACCTAACTTGATGCACTTAAAATGATAATCTCCAGTTCCATTCGCTTTCCTACAGAGGACATAATTGTATCATTTATAGCTGAAAAAATCCATTGTGAATATGCACAACATTCTCTTTATCTACCATCTGTTGACAGCCTCCTAGGTTGTTCAATAATTTAGTTATTGTCATGGCACCATGGAAGTCACTTGATTTTATGCCTTTGCTATCAAATATCTCTTATGAATTTACTACTTTAACAAGCAATCCCCATATTTTGTTGCTTGTATACTTGAAGATTTATTTCTTATATAGAGTACCATTGGATATTCTTGATTAGCATCTTTTGTCCAAGTGATGATATAATCCAGCTGTTTCTGTGAGTGACTCTGTGACATCTGAGGATCCCTTCAGAGTCCACTACTGGATATCCTATACTCAAGCCTCACAACAGGCCAAAAGAGCATTTTAGGAAACTGAGTGCTTGACACTGGATCACTCATCTCACTATGCAGATTCATCACTCCCTGCACAGTGCATTGTGAAAAACTAGTTTATGTGGGCAACCGAGATGCAGGTGAAGCTGCAAAGTAGCCACATAGCTGCATCTCAGAACCAGTGCTGTGCTATGGAAGGGGATTGGAACAGTTCCATTCACCTCCTCCATAAGCACCAGTCTCTGTAGATAGGGTTTTTAAATAAAAATAATTCCTTTGTGCCAGGTGTAATGATGTGTGCCTATAAGCCCAGCACATTGGAAGTGGAGACAGGAGAATTGGGGGTTTCTGAGCTATGAGCTTTGGTAACCTGACTCACAAAGTTTTCAATAGTAAAGGCTGAAGAAATTGTTCGGCAGTAAAGAGCACTTGTGGCCTTTGCAGAGGCCTCAGGTTCGGTTCCCTGAACCATATGCCAGCCCACAAAGTCCGTAACTACAGATTACCCTTTTCCATGTTAAAATGATAATGGACTGGCCCAGGTAGGACAGGGGCTGCTTCCAGTTCAGGTTCCCCAGCCCTAATCAGGGACACCTGACTCCAGAGGCCTGCTCAAGGGATCCGAACTCAGCCGGCGGGCTCCAGCACACCCAGACACTACCAAGACCCCAGTAACAGTCCAACCTCCATCCACAAGAAGAGGACAGACATCAGAGTATTGGACTGTTTGCATCTACAAGAAGGGAACCTTGGTCCCATACCCACCAGTAGAGGAAGAAACTCCTGCTATACCCACCAGAAGAAAGGATGGGAAGAAGACAATTTAAAAACTCAATCAACAACAGAAA
The DNA here is from genome assembly GCF_003668045.3 of Cricetulus griseus. NCBI lineage: Eukaryota > Metazoa > Chordata > Mammalia > Rodentia > Cricetidae > Cricetulus > Cricetulus griseus. Next base: position 25,470,589 of record NW_023276806.1, read on the forward strand.
AACCAATATGACACCACCTGAGACTAGGGACCATGCACCAGTAAGACCAGAACATCACAATGCAGATAAGGCAGAAGAGAATGACCTTAAAAACATCTTCATAAAAATGATAGAGGGCCTCAAAGAAGATATGACAAAATCCCTTAAAGAAATGAAAGAAAAAACAAAACAAAAATGATAAGACATCAACAAATCTTTCAAGGAAACACTTCAAGACCTAAAAACTGAAATAGAGACAATAAAGAAAGCACAATCTGAGGGAATTCTGGAAATAGAAAAGCTGGGTAAATGATCAGTATCTACAGATGCAAGCATAACCAACAGAATACAAGAGATGCAAGAGAGAATCTCAGGAGTTGAAGACACACTAGCGGAAATAGACTCATCAACCAAAGAAAATCTTAAGTCCAACAAATCCCTAACACAAAATATCCAGGAAATATGGGATACCGTGAAAAGAACAAACCTAAGAATAATAGGTATAGAAGAAGGTGAAGAAATCCAACTCAAAGGTGCAGAAAACATATTCAACAAAATCATAGAAAAAAACTTTCCCAACCTAAAGAAAGACATGCTAATGAAAGTAGAAGAAGCCTACAGAACACCAAATAGAGTGGACCAAAAAAAAAATGTCTCCTCGACACATAATAATCAAAACCCCAAACATACAGAATAAAGAGAAAATATTAAGAACAGCAAAGGAAAAAGTCAAGTAACTTATAAAGGCAAACCTATCAGAATTACACCTGACTTTTCCATGGAAACTCTGAAAGCCAGAAGGTCCTGGATAGATATTCTACCTACACTGAGAGACCACGGATGCAAGCCCAGACTACAATATCCAGCAAAGCTTTCAATCAATATAGATGGAGAAAACAAGATATTCCACGACAAAACCAGATTCAAACAATACATATCCACCAATCCAGCCCTACAGAAAGTTCTGAAAGGAAAACTGCAACCCAAGGAAGTTAACAACAACCAGAAAAATATAGGCAATAGATAATCTCACTTTACCAACAGCCAAAAGAAGAAAGGCATGGGAACCCACACATAATTTCATCACCACCACCAAATCCAAAACAAACAAGAATGAACAATCAATGGTCATTAATATCCCTCAATATTAATGGTCTTAATTCGCCCACAAAATCACAGGTTAGAAGAATGGATAAATAGACAGAATCCATCCATCTGCTATATACAAGAAACACACCTCAACTTCAAAGACAAACGGTACCTAAGAATTAAAGGTTGGGAAAAGATTTTCCAATCAAATAGACCCAAGAAACAATTGGGGGTAGCAATCCTAATATCCAACAAATTGGACTTTAAACTAAATTCAATCAAAAGAGATGAAGGAGGTCACTTCCTACTCATCACATGAGAAATCCATCAAGATGAAGTCTCACTTCTGAATATCTATGCCCCAATACAAAGGCATCCACATTCATAAAGGAAACATTACTAAAACTCAAATCACACATAAAATCGCACACACTTATAGTGGGAGACTTCAATACCCCACTCTCACCACTGGACAGGAACACCAGACAGAAACTTAACAAAGAAACAAAGGAACTAACAGAAGTTATGGCCCAACTGGGCTTAACAGACATCTATAGAACATTCCATCCGAACACAAAACAATTTACCTTCTCAGCACCACATGGAACCTTCTCTAAAATCAACCACATACTTGGCAACATAGCAAACCTCAACAGGTACAAAAAAATTAAATAACCCCCTGTATCTTATCAGACCACCATGCTTTAAAGTTAGAATTCAACAACACAAATGGCAGAAAACCTACAAACTCATTGAAATTAAGTAACAACCAATTGCACAATTACTGGGTCAAGGAAGAAATAAAAAAAAAAAGAAATTAAAGATTTCCTAGAATTCAATGAGAATTCGGACACAACATGCCCAAACTTATGGGACATTTTGAAAGCAATGCTAAGAGGAAATTTCATAGCACTAGTGCCCACATGAAGAAACAGGAGAATAATCACACTAGAGAATTAACAGTACAATTGAAAGCTCTAGAACACAAAGAAGCCAATATACACCGGAGGAGTAGACACCAGGGAATAATCAAATTGAGGGCTGAAATCAATAAAGTGGAAACAAAGAAAACAATTCAAAGAATCAATGTAACAAAGAGTTGGTTCTTTGAGATCAACAAGATAGACAAACCTTTATCCAAATTTAACAAACAGCAGAGAGTGAACATGAAAATTAATAAAATCAGGAATAAAAAGGGGGACATAACAACAGACACAGGAAATCCAGAGAATCATCAGGTCATACTTCGAAAACCTGTATTCCTCAAAGTTCAAAAATCTAAAGGAAATGGACAATTTTCTGGACAGATTTCACTTACCAAATTAAATCAAGAACAGATAAGCAACTTAAATAGACATATAACCCCTAATAAAATAGAAGCAGCCATCAAAAGTCTCCCAACCAAAGAAGAAAAAAAAAAGCGCAGGGCCAGTGGCTTCATTGAAGAATTCAACCAGAAATTCAAGGAACAGCTAATACCAATTCTCCTCAAAGTGTTCCACACAATAGAAGCAGAAGGGTCATTCCAAACTCTTTTTTACCAGGGTTCAATAACCTTGATACCCAAGCAACACAAAGAAACAGCTTGGTATTGGCACAAAAATAGACAGGTAGACCAATGGAATAGAGTTGAAAACCCTGATATTAACCCACACACCTACAAACACTTTTGACAAAGAAGCTAAATTTATACGATGGAATAAAGAAAGCATATTCAACAAATGGTTCTAGCATAACTGGATGCTGGAATGTAGAAGACTGCAGATAGATCCATGTCTAAGGCCATGCACAAAACTTAAGTCCAAATGGATCAAAGACCTCAACATAAATCCAGCCACATTGAGCCTATTAGAAGATAAAGTGGGAAATACCCTTGAATTAATTGGTACAGGAGACTGCTTCCTGAACATAACACCAGTAGCACAAACACTGAGATCAACAATTGATAAATGGGACCTCCTGAAACTGAGAAGCTTCTGTAAGGCAAAGGACACAGTCATCAAGACAAAACCACTGGGAAAAGATATTCACCAAACCCACATCTGACAAAGGGCTGACCTCTAAAATATACAAAGAACTCAAGAAGCTAGTCTCCAAAACACTAAACAATTCAATTAAAAAGTGGGGTACAGAACTAAATAGACAATTCTCAATAGAGGAATCTACAATGGCTGAAAGACACATAAGAAAGTGTTTAGCATCCTTAGCCATCAGGGAAATGCAAATCAAAACAACTCTGAGATACCATCTTACTCCTTTCAGAATGGCTAAAATCAAAAACACCAATGATAGTTTATGCTGGAGAGGAGGAGAAAGGGGATCACTTATCCGCAGATGCCCACAACTAATCACTGAACTGAACTGGAACCCAGTTGCAGGGAACGAGTGACGGGCAAAGGGGTCCAGACCAAGCTGGTGAAACCCACAGAAACATCTGACCTGAACAACAGGGAGCTCTTGGTCCCCAGACTGATAGCTGGGTTACCAGCATGGGACTGATCCAGACCCCAGGAACATGGATTTCATTGAGGAAACCTCAGAAATCTACTGGACCTCCTGCAGTTGTTCAGTACTTATCCCTAGCATAGGTGTGGACTTTGGGAGCCCAATCCACATAGAGGAATACTCCCTGAGCCAAGACACACAGGGGTGGGCCTAGGCCCTATCCCAAAGGATATGACAGACTCTGATGACACCCTATGGAAGGCCTCACCCTCCCTGGGGAGCAGAAAGGATATGTGATAGGTAGGTATTAGTTTCTACGGAGGGGGGTGGTAGGGGACAAGGGGCGGGAGAGGGAACTGGGATTGACATGTAAAACAATCTTGTTTCTAATTCAAATAAAAAATTTTTAAATTGATAATAATGATGAAGATTATAAAGAAGAAAATGAGCAAAAGAGAGGAGGGAGGGAGAAGGGACTGGTTCTTTTCTCTTCATGGAAGCTTCAGGTTAATTGATTCTTTCTCCAAAAAAAAAAAGAGCTCCTTCCTAACCTGGTGTGTTGGTGCATGCCTTTAATCCCAGCATTCAGGAGCCAGAGATGGGTGAATTTCTGTGAGTTCAAGTCTAGCCTGGTCTACATATAAGAAGTTCCAGGCAAGCCAAGGTTACATAGTAAGACTCTGTATTAAATAATAAAGAATATATTTTAAAACCTCCCAAATAATAGCCTTGAGTGCTGAATTGCAGCTTATCAGCTGTTACCCTCATGCTTATATACACTGAAGAACTCCATTTCCCAGAATCCTGTCTCAGTTCACTCCAGGATAGATTGTGCCAATAAGCATTCATAACATTTGGAAAAGAAGTCGCTTTTCTCATAGCAGCTGTTGGCAGGCAGATGAGATCATTGTTGGCAGCACTGCCTGGCTGCCGATGCGTCTCCCAGGAATCACCTGCTATAAGTGGGCTCTGAGATCATCAGCAAAAGTTCCCAGTGGCCGCAGTCGTCCTCTGGCGAACAACTCTCTTATATGTAGAGTGCCTGCAACTAGGCTCTCAAGCAGTGGCTGCTGTGCACTCCTGCCTTTTCAGACCTGCCCATAGTGAAGCTTCCAGCCCTTTCCCACAGCACTCCCGTGGTAAGGGGCCACCATCTTCCTCTCCTGAATTCTGGAGTGATTTTTGCTCCAGACAAAACTTAAACAAACCATGATGAATTTTTTTTCATTGATGCATTTGTCCAGGGACTTAAACAAAATTCTAGTTTGACATTTGCTAGGCCCTGTGTTACACATTAGAGAATTCAAGCCAACAAACAGCTATCTTCTTTGTGCTAGCTCATCATCTCAGTGAGGAACACATGATGTATGCTCTGCCGTGAGGTGTATCAAGACTTTATTTCAAATGGAGAATAAAATAAAAGTGGAATGGGTACATTCTCACTATCACCCTGAAGTCTTACAAGAGGGAAATTCTGGAGGAATTCAATACTACATTACAACTCACAAGACATTTGGCAGAATCCCTGGAAGTATGACTAAGTACCTTTAATGCCTCTGAATTTCAATGACACGACAATGTGAAGCGTATAATAGGGCGAATGCTTCCTCTCTACTGCTTGGATCATCTGCAAAATTCCAACGCTCTTTATGCACATATTTAAACCCAATATATAGTTACATTTTAGTTAATTATATGATATTTAAATCTTATCATTGTATTTCTAAATACTTACATCTAAACATAGAATTCACAGGGAGATAATATGAATGACTGTTCTGGATCATTCTAGCCAGGAAAAGACAGTACCCACATGGTAGTCACAGCACATTAGTTGAATGAGTCAGTCAGTCACTAACACATTTATCCATTCTGTTTTACAAAGTGTTCTACATTAGAGAAAAATCATCAGTATTCACTATGGACATGGCTTAAAAATTAGTTATTTCATTAGTAACTTGGAATAAGGAAAACTTATGGATGAGCTACTATCTGGTTCTAGTCAAATGACAGGAGAACAAATAAAACGCTGACATAAATCTTCATGGCTTTTTATAGCTCTTCATCCATCAAAACTGGTTCCTTAATCTCCTGTCCCCAACTTCTCAATATAACCAAAGAGACTCCCTGTCATCCCTGTCCAGGACTTAGCTGCCTGACCTCCGGTGCCATTGCCTAGTACCAGATGCCAGCTGTATTCTTCATAACCAAGACTCCAGCAGACATTTGTTTAATATCCTCCTGCACACTTTGTGTACATTGGGTGCTGCAGGATGCAGCAAAGAGGGTTATGGGGTCCTTGCCCTGAGGGAATTAACATGGGGTTATGAGCTAAGAGAAGCCAGAGTTACAGGAGCTGTGTAGAAGTACATGCAATGAAATACTAGAATAATTGCACCAAACCAAATAATTGCGTTTCCCACAAGACACACCGGCAAGCAAGATCGAAAGAATGCTTGAAAATGTTTTGTTCTAGCACCAAAACTAATGAGTGAAATACTCTGGGAAAAGAAACAAGCTTGAGAAAGCCAGAAGTTAGAGAGACCTCAGCAGCTGTTCATTTGAAGGATGGCAAAAGAGTCAGGGTGACTGGGTTATAGACAACAGAAAGTGATAAAACCAATGAGGCCAGGGTACTAAATGGACACTCTAGACCCAATATGTCATGGTAGGGAATTTGAACTTTGTGCAGAATTTTAAGTCATTACATATTTTGGACAGTTTTACTTACTCCATGTGGAGAAGAGCAAAGAAGGGGCAACGATGAAGACTGAGAACAGAAATTATTGTCATTATTGAAGCAAGAAATTCTAGTCTTTAAGCATGGGGCAGTAAGTCTTTCTCTGGATGAACTATTACTATACTTCATTTATAAGTGTTTATTTAAAAATTATTTAATAAAATTGTTTTTAATGTATAATCTCAAAATGCCCTATATGTTAAAAAGTCTTATTCTAAATTAATTGCGCTTGTAAGCCAGTCAACATTCCAGGGTGCCTTGGGACACAGGTACATGAGCACTCACCCATAGCTGAGGAACTATTGACAAGTAGATGGCTGCTCCAGGAAGGAGAGCCAGCTTTCTTTTGAGGGGTGATCCCTCAAAAGATGACCATGATCCAGGAGATAGCCCATGTTCATGTGGCCAATGTTCATTCATATACAGGCAGAACTAATTAGACCCAGGGAGTCATGAAAAAACAACAGCAAAAGAGAATGCAAAGTTGGGATGAGTTTGGGAAAGGGATCCAGAAGGAGCTGGAGATGAATATGATTAAGATACATGTGTACAGGAAATTCTCAAAGAACAAATCAAAAATATATAAAAAATGTTTAAAGTTAACTTGTGATTGTAGGAGCCAGAGGGCACCACAAGAAAACCCACAGAATCAACTAACCATGGCTCATAGGGTCTCATAGAGATTGAAATGGAAATCCCAGAGCCTGTATGGGTCTGAGCTAGGTCCTCTGCATATGTTATGGGTTGTACAGCTTGGTCTTTTTGTGTGGTTCCTGACACTGGGAGTGTAGGGTATCTCTGTCTCTTCTGCCTACTCTTGGGACTTCTTTCCTACAAGTTTGCTTTGTTCAGCCTGTTTTGTTGTTGCTGTTGCTGTTGTTGGTTGATTGGTTGGTTTTGTTTTTGTTGGTTTTTCCAGACAGGGTTTCTCTGTGTAACTTTGTAGACCAGGCTGGCCTCGAACTCACAGAGATCAGCCTGCCTTTGCCTCCCAAATGCTGGGATTAAAGGCATGCACACCATCGCCAGGCCTATTGTCCAGCCTTGATATGAGGATATGGACCATGTTTTATGAAGTTTTCTTGAAGTATTCTGTTAATATCCCTGGGAGGACTGCTCTTTTCTGAAGGGAAATGGAGGAGCAGTGGATTTGGGAAGAGACAAGGTCAGGGGCTGAGAGGAGTGGAGGGAGAGGACACTGTTGCCGGTACTAGTGAGAGAAGAATGTAGAGTGGGTTATTTTTTCAAGGTGTGAAAGGAAGAGTAGGGCATGTTAGAAAGAAGTTCCCTGTGGGAGTGGACGGGGATAAAATAGGAGAGTGCTGTGACTGTGATCCAATTACATTAATGAAATTAATACATGCATGAAATTTTCAAGTAACTAAAAACCTTTTTTAAGTGGCAAGGGATGATCTTCTCTTCCAAAAGTTAAGCCACTCTGAATGCAGTGGCACATTTGTAGTCTAGTACTCCAGATTCTGCAATAGGAGGATCCCTTGGTCCCAGGAAGTTGAGGTACACCTGGGCAGTATTGCAAAACCCAAAAAGAAGGGGAAAAAACATCAAGACAGTTGGGAAGCCAAAGAATGTAAACACAAAAATTAAGGTAATAATACAAGATAATTACCTCAAGATGATATTGACTGCATTTGAGTACTCAGCCTGTACCAAAGCCTGGAGCAAACATTTGACATGTTCTATGTTTTTAAGTTTTCAAAGAAAGTTGGGCAACTTGTCCGAGGTCACACATACAGTAAGTAAAAAGGAAGACTCAATCCTATTTTCCCCAGCATGGCAGATTTGCTGCTTTAATACCTATGCTTCCTCGTACATGTGAGTCACTTTATGTCCTCTTTTGAAGCTCTCCATGTTCACTTAAAAACAAAATCCTGGTGAATGAACAAAGTCAAGGACAACATACTAGTTTCAACTTCCATGGCGACTCCAATTGATGAACTGCAGCTAAGAGAATGCTCTCCTAGGAAGAGTCATATTAGTTGGAAGAACATATGAAAGTGCTCTGAGGCTGCCCTGTGATTCTGTGGGAACGAACTCCACATTTGTGATTTCTGGCCTGAAGTCAGAAGAGGTCAGCTATGATACTTGCTCCACATGAGCAGCAACCCCTGTTCAGGGAAATTCATGAGACTTGATCCAATGATCTCTCACAGGGGCTCAAAGTTTGTATCATCTGTCTGTCCTGAAAGGGCATCTTGTAATTCTACACTTTCAGTTAGTTTGTACTCCGAAGGCCAAAAATGAAATAAAGAATGGTGCAGAGATGAGAGACCAACAGTTTTCTTTTTTAAGTAGCATTAATGTATACTGCATATGCATTAATGTGTACTGCATATCCTTTTTATTTGTATGTGATTATACATAGTTAGGGAGTTTTTGCTACTGCTGTCCCAAGCAATAGTTTCCATGCCAGCTGAAAATTAGCCCAGTCTTCCTGGCAAATATACTCCTGTAGGCAAGATGAGCATTACAGCCATGTAACAAACAGTGCCACTTAACTCATTTTATCCTGACACAAGCAGATTTCTGATTTAAATTTACCTCCATAAATAGTGTCCTTAATATTTAAAGGTTGGTGCTCAGAGTTCATGTGCTATTAACTTGTTCTCCAAAGTCTTATGATATGGGATCTTGGAGGAGTCATCAGGTCATAGGCTGAGTTCTGACATCATGGGTGGATTAAGCCAGCCCTGGATCCATTATCAAGAGGTGGACTAATTATTGTAAGACTGGGTCTGTTAAAGAAGCCAGTTCGGGCATCTCTTAGGAACAACACCCAATGTTCTGTGCTGTCTTGCAACTCTGCATAGTCTCCACCAGCAAGAAGCCCCTTCCCAGATGCCTGCAGGCTGTTTTTGGACTTCTGAGGCCCCAGAACCATGAGCCAAATACATCCCAATTCTTTACAAATTACCCAGCCTCACTGTTCTCATGTTTCACCTAACCCAAAAGCTAGAAAGCTGTCTAAAAGTTCCTACTCTCTTTGATCCCTCTTTAAATCCGTCTTTAAAGCCTACTGACTTCTTCATGCAGCATTTATTTCAATCACTTTGTCCATCTTCATCTCTCATCCAGTCTCCATACCTCCTACAAAGGTGTCTACCATTCATTCACACCCTCAAGACAACCATTACCTTAAATGTATGTTTCCAATATGACTATGATGGCTAAAACAGCTAGTCCAAGAGAGGTTACTGGCTCAAGAGCTAAGGACAGTGAGAACACTTCTGGCCTCAGGTATAACTGGATCTGAGCCTCACTGCTCTTGGGTTTAATCTTCTGTACCCAGGCTCTGGTTATTTCGCTGCATATGTCTCATTCTAGCTTCTTGCAAACAGCCTTTCTCCATGATTGGTGTGGTAAATGTGGTGTGTGCACCAGCCACTTCACGCCTCCAGAGAGGACAATCTGCCGAACTGTGTTAACACAGTCAGCAGCCACAATAGTGGCTACTGTTAGACTACTCCTCAGTTGAAAAGAGCCTCTCATCCCTGGAGGCCACACACCCCCAGAACTGTACACATGAGGCGAAGGAGTGAGACACACCATTGATCTTGGGACCATCCTGGATTATCATGAGTCCTACTCACTCCCAGGTTGGCTGAACCTAGTCAGACCCACATCCCAATTCAGCGTCTCCCTCTACCTGATCATGCCCCTTCCACATTCTTTTTCAAGAGGTTGGTTCCAATAAACATCCGTACCCCAAATTCTGCCACAGTGTGGACCTCCAGAGACCCTCACATGAAATAGTTGATTATATGGCATGAGCAACTGGGACTTCATGCTACCCCAGATCTTGATTCCAGGATCAGGACTCAGCTTTGCTCTTCTAGCTCTGACTAGAACATTTCCAAAATGGATTTAAAATAGCCATATTTGGTGGGCATTGAATTTGGGGATTAATATCTAGTATTTTAAGACCAGGGGACATCCCTGCCAGGGCCATGTGGACTGGGTTTTAAAAAGTGATCCAAAAAAGGAAATGGTTGTGTATAGCCCTCCCATCAGCAGAAGGCTCTTAGAAAATTCAGATCTAAAGTTTCCTTTCTTTAAACATCACCAGCTTTCCCAAATGCCTACAGCAGGATGTTTGGGGGAGTATTTGTTTTGTTTTATTATCACACACATTCTGCAAATCATTCACTTTTGGATGATACATTATTTAACAGTGTTTTCTGACTTAAGTTAGGGAGTCTTGTTCATTTTGTTTTTGTTTGTTTGTTTTTGCTTTTGCTCTTGCAAAATACAATGGTTGCCTCTGGCCCACTAACACAATAGCATAGAGAAAGCCAAAATCTTGGTGATAGTCACAGCTTTTCATTCATGCTTGCAACATAGATACCAGAGCTCACACCATCCCGACCCAGTTCAAAGTAGGACAAAATTCTCAAAAATACCCCACACTCAAAACCCACCTGACATCTGTGACAATTTACCATGAAGAAATGAATCATAGGAAAACCCCGGGTTTCAGGGGAGTTGACTGAAAAGGCAAGGCTGTTGTGCAGTCTTGAAGGGAAATGGGATTGGAATCTGAGCTAGAAAAGAAGCAAATTGGGGGCATGAGGACACTAGAGACAGCAAAAAGGGTGTGGACGACTGGTTCCAGAAAACAAAGAGTTGCTTGAAGTGAGGCTATGAGAAGGACAAGAGCAGAATATTGGAGGCTGTGTGTGGGCAGAGAGTGAAGAGTTCAAAGTTAGGCTGGAGTTACTTGAAGATATCTGAAATGTAAGGGGGTAAGAACAAAGGAGTTCATTTCCATGGAGGAGTGAATAGAGGCTAGATCCACAGACAGTAGGACATGGACAAGGTGATCCCTCTGTCCTAATAGCTTTTAACAAGTACCTGCCATAGAGTAGACAATGACAAATGAATGATAACCTGGTTCCCATGTCAATACAGTCTTCCTGACCCTCGTGTCAAATCAGTGTGTCTTCCCGTGTTCTGCAGACACCTAAGTTTGACATGTCTAAAAGTCAAAGCACAACTGCTCAGTTATGAGCACTTCCTGGCTATGGCTAGATAAGTGCATCCATTTATCTCAGCCAGGAATCTAGGAGCTGACACCAGTGTCTACAGCCTGTCATTACAAGACCCAATGTTAAGCTGGAGTCCTCTTCTTCCCCAGTTTCTTCCTTATGGTGCACAGGTGTATAATTTTTGCTAGTGGGTTTTGAAATCATTTCCTCATGTCAAAATTTTATTTTTCTTAAAACTTTTACATTATTTTTTCAAAAGTTTCAAAAGAGGCAGGTATGGTGTGCAACTTTAATCTCAGCACTCAGGAGGCAGAGGCAGGAGTATCTCTGTGAGTTTGAGAAGTCATGGAGTGATAAATAATAGTGAGTTCCAGGATGGCCTGGGCTAAATGGAGAGAACTATGACTCAAAAAAAGTCTAAAAAGTATCAGTTGTGTTAGTCACATTTTGTAGATCTAAGGAAAAATGAATAAAATAGAATTTGCCCTTGATATCTTTTATATGGTCATACATATAGCTAATCATTTATAGGATTATTTTTATTAGTGACTATTTTTACAAAACAAAAACAGCCCACATCTCCTTTATACTAATTTAAAGATGCCTAAAATTACAGACACTCACAACTGGTCAACACACAGAAATTAAATATGTGTGGCATGCTCAGCCACAAATGAGGTGTGTGTGTCATGCCCCATACCTCATGGCTCAGGGACCTTCATGGAAGAGGAAGTGGTGTAGAAAAGGTTGTAAAAGGGAGGACCAGTGCAACAGTGATTTCTGCAAATGACAGAACCACAGTCATGAGCTCAGCAACTATCGTTGCCTGCACAAAACCTGCACATAATCAGAATAGCCAACATTCCAGCCTGGAGAGAAGAGATGCTCATGAGTGCCCATTTCTAGCTGAGGATCTAATGATGGAATCTGGGGGAGCGAGAGTCAATTTTCCTTAAGGGCGTGGACCCCAGTAGGTTGACCTGCTCCAGTGAAATGGCTCTACACGCAGAAGTATGTGGGCAGCACAAAGTGGTCTCAATGTATTATAAAAAAATGAATAAATAAAACTTTTTCAAAGGACGCAAAGTTGGGAAAGGATGGAGCAGTGAGGTGTAGATCTGGGAAGGGTTAGGTAGAGGACTGAGGGTGACTAGGGTCATGGTATGTGTGTGTGTGTGTGTGGAGTTCTCGAAGAATGAAGGAAAACGTATTTTAATAAAAGAGTAAATTGGTTAGACACTGAAGTTGGTGTTTAACCCAGTGATACAGTCTATTAACGTATGAGTTATGTTTTAATTTTCTTGTTACTTTTGCTCTTGTGGTAGATATCAATTATTAGTTATCAAACATATTTTGTGTCTGTAATCAAGACTCTTAATGCTCATAGGACAGACTCTGGTTGTCGCATCCACAGTGGTAGTCTACCTGAAGCAAGATCAATGTCAAATACAAGAAATGTGTTTTCAGCAGGACAGTGGTGGCACGAACCTTTAATCCCAGCACTCGGGAGGCAGAGGCAGGCAGATCTCTGTGAGTTTGAGATCAGCGTGGTCTAAAAAGCTATACAGAGAAACCCTGTCTCAAGAAAAAAAAAGAAAAGAAAAAAAAGATTTTTCTTTTTTTCTTTTTCTTCCGTCCTTCCTTCCTTCTTCCTTCCATCATTCCTGCAGGCCAGGCTAGCCTTGAATTCATGACGATCCTCTTGCCTCAGCCACTGGCGTGCTGGAATTATAGGAATGAACCACCACACAGAAAATACCAATTTCCTGATGAAGTGCATGATGGTTACAATAACCACTGAAGTAGTGCGGTGCTGAAATTTATTGAGATCATGTTATGAACCAATGCAAGAGTACCAACTATGTGCTTCACACATATCTCTTACCACTCAGAAAGGGAAAACTGTGTTGTTCCTATCCCACTTGACAAATGAGGAACTACACTTCAGTAAATCTCATTCTTCCAGGAAGCATGGCTATTAAGCAAAGGATTCTGGCAATTTGTCTGTTTGCTTCCATACTCTTAATGACCTTGAAACCAAGTGATCACTTTATGAAAACCTGGACAAATCCTCAAAGTATTACAAAAAGTGTGCATTCTGCTCCTTGAACTATATTCAGGTTTTAATAGGTCGTTTAAATGGAGCTAAGAGTGAAGTCACAGAGCATCTCAGAATTTCTCATTCCTGCAGCCTTCTGTTCTCTGGAATGGCCTCTACAAAGGAATGGTTACTAATAAACTCTTTATACATAGTTAAGAGGATCATAAATTATTTCTTTTTGGAGATAGTGTCTTAAATTACTAGACAATCGACAAAAAAAACTAGTGTTAATGTTTCAGCCATCGGGAACTTAATTTTGAAAACTGAATTTACTCCACGTTGAGTTTATTTTTCTTAGTTTTGTTCTCATGTTGAAGCAGCTGTGATAAGGCATTCGATCTTGAATGTTACATAAATAGGAGTCCCACTTATATTCTGATATGGATCATCACATGGAAACTAGTTTGTTTTCTTAAGATCGGAGATAGACGTCTGGGAGGCCTTGGCATCCCTTCTTATAAACCGTCAATTGTCCCCAAATTGTTTCATTTAAAAGGGGGTGAGGTTGTGTGAAGCTATATGAAGCTAGACTGAGACATTTTCTTTTTAAATATGAGAAATGAGGCCTTGAGAATTTTTAAAAGAGTGACTGTGTTCTGTCTCTATGTGCTGCGTAATAAAAAAAAAAAATGCCTGCATAGGAAGGCGTTGAGACAGCAAGTCCAATGCTGCCCTTTAAAGATCTGCTCAGGAACTTGCATTTGAAGAGCCTTCCCACCATCGCTAGAACTAGTAGATGTCTCCCTGTACTTTAACTGTGCAGACAGTGTAGTTTGATCCTCCTCATCTGCTTTCCTCCTAGGAGTCTGGAATCCAGACACTAAGCAGAGAGGAATTGCATAATCTACCTCTCGATTAAAACCAAAGTCCTGTGTGCTGTCTTTCCAGTGAGCTGCCTGGTTGACCACTGATAGCAAGAACTGGCTGACTCATTGCTAAGAGAGTTGGGCATGTTGTGGGCAAAGCCTCCAGGAAAGGGCATTTGGAGTCTTTGCCGTGAGCTTTTTCCTTCACTGCTGTGTTTGCTATCTTTCTGTGGAATAACTCAGGGCCACAGAGTACAACCACACACTGAGTCCTGTGTGCCATAAATAAGCCACCAAGCTTAGCCAGACACAGTGGTACGCACCTGTAATCCAAGCACTTAGACAGAGGCTATTGCAGTACGTTCAAGGCCAGCCCAATCTTTATAGCGATTTCCAGGTCAGTCAGTGTTGCATGAGGAGGCTCTGTTTCAAATAAAAATGGCAAGCTAGGAGAGATTGTTCAGTCAGTAAAGTGCCTGCCATCCAAGCACAAGAACCTGGATTTCCATCCCTAGAGCCCATATAAAAAACTATGAGTAGTGCTACACACCCTGCAATCCTAGCACTGTAAAGGCAGAAACAGGCAGATCCTTGGAGCTTGCTGGCCACAATATTCACTATTATTAAAACTTTCCAATTTGTTGTGTATCTATTATGTTTTTAATTGGTGTCTTCATTGGCAGAATTCTCTAAAAGAACAGAACTCGTAGGATGAGTGTTTATTATGAAAGTGGATTTATTAGATTACACTATCAAGTAGTGGTTCTCAACCTTCCAAATGTTATGACCCTTTCGTAAAGTTCCCCTTGTTTTGGTGACCCCCCAACCATAAAATTATGTTGTTGCTACCTCCTAACTGAAATTTTTTTACTGTTATGAGTCCTAATGTAAACATCTGATGTGCAGGATTTCTGATATTTGACGCTCAATGGGATAGAGACCTACAGTTTGAGAATAGCTGGATTACAGGATGAAGGATGGATACTCTAGCAATGGCCATATGCATGCTGGAGAGGAGATCCTGGGTCCCCCAACAATCCCAACCTCATGCTGAAGGTCTACAGGACGTTTAGAGAGTTGCCATTCTTCGGTCCACACTGTAAGACCAAACAAGCTGGGTTTTGGTGTCAGTGAAGGATGGCAGCCCCAGTAGCAGCAGGATAGCCAAACTCGCCAGCCAGAAGTGCAGGCAGGCAAGCAAGCAGCGTGCCTTTTCACTTGGACATCTTTCTGTCTGTGCCCAACCACCTGGGGGAATATTGGGGAAGCTTCAGGCATACAGGAAGGTATGTAGACAGCAGTGGGTGTGGGGTTCTCTGTGTGTGTGGCTGCTCAGACAATCGGAGTGATGCTCTTACTGGCTAATAGTGGATTCTTGAGCTCAGGCTCCCTCTGATTAGGTTTCTTAGTTGTGTGAAATCAAAGGCCTCTGGCACTACAGGTACCAACAATGATGAAATGTCTGAACTTCTTGTTTCCCAGTCAGGTGGTGGTACAGACCCAGAATCAGGATAGGGATATGGGGTTGAGAGAAGCATAATACCCACTCTCTGGTACTCACACTGTCATGGTTAGAGAACAAGAGGGGATGGACAGTAATAGGAGCCACCCAGCGTGTCAGAACTGTGGGGTTCCTCTCTGCTTGAGGGTGAGCCTCCTCAGTGCTGAGTCACTTGAGCAGACCCAGGCCATAAATCTAGTCCCCATGCAGGAGCAGAATATGTCTAGAGCTGGGTCATTTCCTCTGGGGGCTTACTTTGACTGTGAGTACCATGGATTAGGGGGTAGCCAGAGCCCCAACATTGCTCAAGGTCCCCTCAACTGTTCCCTTGTCCACAAGAGCAGAAGCTCAGCACCCCTCCTCACCTTTGTGGTAGGTATCTGGGGCATGAGAAGGGGAAGGGAAAGTGGAAGCCATGTGGATATCTTTGTTCTCTTCTGGCACTGACAGAAAACAAGCGGCCAGCCATTTTCCTGGTCTCCTGATTCCCTCATATGATGTCCTCTGCTTCCTTCCTTGTCACCACATCTCTTCCCTGCAGTGAAGGGCACTCAGTGGGTCTCAGTCAGAGTCACTCTGCTGAGCCAAGGTGGCTTCATCAGCAGTAGAGGCTGATCCAGTGCATTGGACTGTCTGTGGAGTCTGAAAGCTGGGAGCTTGTATGGGTTTCTGACACATTGGATAGGCCTGAGTCAGACAGTCATGTCCAGAAAACAGTAGGAGTTCCTTTGCCACAGGCAGGCCGCCACACAGATGCCAGGCTACTCATCTTAGAGGGCTGCCACCCTGTGAGGACTGAGAGTTTCCAGACATCAGGATTGCTGATAAAGTTTGCAAGAATTCCCACCCTTCCTTCTACAAAAGACAGAGCCCCTCTCTGGGTATAGAGGATGATGCTGGGATAATTCATTTTTCCTAAGTCCCCCATTGTCCTGTATCCTTAAGCTTCATGGCTGTTGTTTCAGTGTTTGCCACAACCATACATCACCAAACACAACTATCCACCTGGCTCTTCTTTATGGAGATGAATATCCAGTGCCTCTTTCTAATCATCCTTAGAAGTTCAAATTCATTACCTAAATTGTTCCCCTTTAGCTCAGGGAGCATTAAAATAAAAGGTGGGGAGGAAAAAAGGGAAAAAAAAGCTGGTGTACAGGGGGTAGACTAGAATCAGTGATTACGTATGAAGAGTGAAACTGATCGATGGAATTACTTTATCTGGAAATAGCCCCATTTTCCATCCAAATGGATCCGGGAAGCCAGCCACGGTGCACCCTCCATCATGAGTTTCCCCAGCTCAGAGAAAGACACTCTCTCAGTGAGGAACTTTGCATGTGGGGGTGAAAATGTGATGGAAATGAGCCAAGACAGTGAATTACACACATGTTTGACTTTGAAGCTGCTCCTGGCAAGCTGTAAATTATGAGAGCCATTTATAAGAGAGTTTGTAATTGCTAGAGGAATTTCTGTGTTAATCATCATGAGACAGATCCAATTTAAAAAAAAAAGAAAGAAAGAAAGAAAAGCTCCAGCTTAAGAAAGTTCTCCCTCCCTTCCCAAATCAATTATTGGTTATTCTCTGCTGGTGATTTAGGGATAATGGTAACTTAATTAGCTATTTTTCCATGTAAGGAAATCACATTGAGTCAAGTGTGATGTGGCTCACACCTTTAATCCTATTGCTCAGGAGACAGAGGCAATAGAAAATTTCTGTGACTTTGAGGCCAGCCTGGTCTACATAGTGAGTTTCAGGCCAGCCAAATCTACATAGTGAGACCCTGTCTCCAAATAAATAAATAAATAAAAGAGGAACAAAAAATAGTCACGTGGCTTTGATTCAAGTACACCCACGCAGAAACCCAGAAAATTAGGGTTTCCAGAGGTGGAGAGATGAGATAGATCAGCAGTTAAGAACACTGGCTACTCTTCCAGAGGACCCAGATTCAATTCCCAGCACCCACATGGCAGCTCACCACTGTCTGTGACTCCAGTTCCATGTAACTTCACTGTCTGTAACTGAGTTCCAACACCTTTATACATACAAGCAAAACACAATTGCACATAAATAGAAAGGGAAGGAGGGAGGGAGGGAGGGAGGGAGAGAGGGTTGCCATTGTATATTTCAAAGAACCAAAGCTATCCCCTTCAGTTCAAATGCAATGAGATTATATTCTGCTCTTATTCAAAAAGATTAGTAACTGCTTCAAAACACACTATATCCTTTGGTTTACAATTATTATATTAGACTAAAGAGTTCCATGAAGAAAACCAGAAAAGATGAGTTATAGTTGTAAGAAATACAGCCCTGTTTGCTTCAAACCAACATGAAGAATAACCTATATCACCAGCCGAAAACTAAGCTTGAGTTTTTGAAAATAAATCCGATGTTAGGCATTTTTTTTCAATTCTTCCTGCATGTATGTCCGTGCACCACATTCATGCCAGGCACCTGCAAAGGAAAGAAGAGCAGTGCCAGGTTCATTTACAGTTACAGTTACAGTTGCTTATGAGCCACCCTGTGCATTCTGGGAATCAAACCTGGGTCTTCTGTAAGAGCAGTAAGGGCTCTTAAACACTGAGCTATCTCTCCAACCCTATTTAAGTGGCTTTAAAGAAACCTTTGCTATCAAAAAGTTTATGAACCAGTAAAAAATCATAAATAAATTTAATATAATAGATGAGGACTATTAGCACAAATCAAATATTGATTAAATCAGAGAGATTACACACTCATAGTGTCTACAAAAATAATGACCCTACCCTACACAAAGACAGACATTACCTAATTAATGTGCTCTAATATTTTATTCATCATGTCTGGCATACCAAAAGTATTCTGAGGCATTTGGGCAAAGCAGAAGGGTGACCTATAACTAAGGAAAAAATTCTAAAACAACCACTAAACCACCAAGAATAAATTGCACCTTGGATCTGACTACTAGCATGGTACAAAAATATTAAATAATATTTTCTCCATTGTAATCAACACTTTATAATATCCAGTTGTTGCTTTTCTTGGACTAGAGTTGTGCCATTTTCCTAAAGAAAAATAACTTCTACAGTTTATTTCCCTCTCCTATTTAAAGCATTTTAACTGTTTAAACCCTTGGCCTATCCACAGCTGTGAGATCCCATTATTTTCAGCATTTTGAGAATATCATATAATGAATTCTGATCCTATTGAGCCCTCAGTCCTCCACTTAACCCTCCCTTCACGTCTCCACCCCTTCCAGCATCTCCCCTGCCCCCTTCCCTTCCCCACCTCTCTCAACTACCAACTCCAATTTATGCTCCCATGCACTCGTGGGTCTTGGGACAACCTTGGTTAACATACCAGGGCCCACACTCTTAAAGAAAACTGACTCTGCTGGAGAAGTAAGTAGCTCCCCAGGTCGGGCTCATGAGCGCCCTCTTCCGAGCTGGAATGTTGACTGGCTTTATCTTGTTGTGAGCACATGATGACAGCAGTACTATTATATCCAGAAGATACTGCCTTGCTCTTCTTCTTCCTGACCTCTGGCTCTTGCAGTCTTTCCATCCCTTCACCTGGGATGGTCCTGAGCCTTGAGCAGGGGTCTGACATAGATGTCCCATTTGTGGCTGAGCAATCCATTGAAACGGATCCTCTGCAGGTTGATCAGTTGTGTGTCAAGAAGTATCACACATATGAACTCACAGAGACTGTGACACACAAGGCCTGCATAGGTTCACATCAGACAAAATCACAGCATGGGACAAGGAGGGGGACACTAAGTACCATCTCTAACCAAGAAGCTACTTGTAATTGATACCTGCTGGAAAGGGGAAAGTAGTTTCCTCCAATGGGGTGTCCCTAGGATTTATCAACCACACTCCAGCACAGGCCCCATGCCTAGGAGTACGTGTTTCATTTTGGTGTTTTTTGTGTGTCTTACTGGGTTTTTGTTTGTTTGTTTTGACATTTGTTTTTTGTTTTGTGAGTTTCTTTTTGAGAGAGAGAGAGAGAGAGAGAGAGAGAGAGAACAAGAAGCTGGGTGGGTGGAGGGTGGGCAGAGTTGGGAGAGGAGAAAAATGTGATCAAAATTAATTATGTGCAAATGTTTTAATAAATTAAAATATTAGTTTATAGAAAGAAAATGCTACCACATTGAGAGCAACAGTGAGGTTGGTTTTACTAAGTGGGAGTCCATGCTGAAGGCTCCAGGTAGAACCTGAATCCTTGTTCTCATGTCATTTTGCTCCAGGGCCCTCGTCTGACTCTGGGGTGACTGGTGACAGTCTACAAATAACAACAGATATTTCTCTTCATTCACTATCAACAACTTTGTTCTCCTTTAATTTTTAGCATCTTTCTTGAAGTGATTTCTCTCTGCTGGGTCTTAATAAGTAACATGAAGACTTTTAAACTTGGTGTCAGTTACTGTCCATTCACTCATGAGCCTTTTTTCTTTACCCTTCTTTTCCTGGTCACAAAACTTCTGTCCCCAAGAGTCACTGACCATCCAGATCAACCATTCACCGTAACCCATGGGTGTAGAGACTCTTCCAACCAAAGCAGAAAACTGGATGTATTGTCCAAAGCTCTGCCTAATGTCGCCTGTTGTCTCTCTCTGCTGTCTTTCAAGGCCTCTGTTCAACTTATGTGTGTCCCATAATGACCATGGCTCAGAACTGATGCCTGTTGGGAAATATTCAATTGTAGAAGATAACAACAACAAAGATAAAGAAGTTCCCTACAGATAGTTACCTTTTTCTCACAAAATAAGATGTGAAGTTATACAACCGAGGCCACTGAAGGGGCTCTCGAAAATGGTAGCAAGGGCCCAGGCTCATCTGCTGAAAGACAACCTGTGCTTATTCTCACTTGGCAAAATGATTACAAGTTAACAACTGCTCCTGGGGATTTAGAACCGTTTATAAGCAAACACCAACCTGGCTAAACCCAAAGGACAAAAGGCTGAGTCAACCAACTTCACCCCTTTTTTTATTAAGAAGTAAAAAATAAAATGCAATAAAGGTTTATGTGTACTAGAGTTTTGCCTGCCTGTATGTGTGTGCACCAGACCTATGCTGTTGTCTGCAGAGGTCATTGGCTTCAGATCCCCTGGAACTGGAATCACAAATGGTTATGAGCTGACACATGGTTGCTAGGAACCAAACCCAGGTCCTTGTAATGAACTCACAAATAAAAACATCACACAGAGAGAGTATGGAAGCCACTAGAACACTTACCCCATCCTAAACTCTATGCATCTCAGTGAACTTCTGTAAAGCTAGAGTGGCCTTTCTGAAACCCTGAAACTTTACATTTTTTTATAAACTTCACCACCACAAATACAAAAAAAAAAAAAAACTATGATGGAGCAAAAAAAAGCTGTATGTCTTTTTCACAACTCCTGCTTCCTTTTGCTTATACCTCGCTCTTCCTCATTTCATGTTTTCAGACTCTACTGACCACACTCACATAAAAGCTCCACCCTTCTTCCCCTGCTGCTGTGCTGACCTGTTACAGGTGACCACCTCTCTGGCTTAAGCATTCTGCAATTCTTTGGTGTTTGTCCTATGCTGCCAAACATTCTGTCTGCCTTCTTCTTTAGGGTTTCCATTGTTGCTGACACTGACTATCTCTGAGTGGTCCCACTCTTTTTTTAAAACATAGGTTATTTGTAAAATTAGAGTATGAAAAGAATTTACTAGAAACCGCATCACTGGCTGGGGATTAGCTCATCTTTACATGATTCTAGTTTTGTTTTTAAGAAAACAGTAATTCCTTCTGGATGTTGGCCTATGGGGGTTTTATGCAGGTGGCAGACCATTAAAAATGGGGAGATTTCTTTTTAATTATACTCCAGCCAAATACCTCCCATAAAGTAGGTGATCTGGACTGATTTTGTTTTGTTATGTTAAATAAGTATGCACATTAATTTTTTTTTCAAAAGAATCTTTTGAAGATTCTTTATTACAAAACCTGGTTTGGTTCTTAAAACTGAGATCCATTTGATCTTAATTTATTTTCTTTCCTCAGAGAGCAGAGATAGCATAAAAACGTTTGACTTTAAAGTCTTTTTTCTTCAGACTAATCCCCTTATAAAAGTGCAGAGTGTCTGCATTCTAAAACAAATGCGCATTTGAATGCACAATTGATTAACCAATTTTCAAATAATTAACATTTTAGATTTTGCATGTGCGTTTGTCGCTCATTTGACCATAAAATAATTAATTAGCCTTAATTATAATGGATTACTTCTTCAAGTCTTGCACACAGATTCTAATTTTGCACCACTTTCTATATTTTAGCTGAATAGACAAGCACTCACAAGCAAAGAAAGTGGATTTTTAAGGTAGGGAACATTTCACTCCTGTGGAAGTTGACATTTTGATTAATGAAGTGTTACAATTGTTTTTAATGTATTTATTTGGTGGTGCATACAGCAAAATTAATCCTGATAGATGAAATGTGTTTAAAGTCTGCTTACAAAATGAATGGTGTCTCCAAGCTAATAGAGTTATAAATGAACAGAAGAAAAAAAATGAAGAAGACTTTAAAAATGAGTCAAGTGAGAATAAATGCCAGATTAAAAAACAATTTACTGTGTTGTCTAGAGAGCCAAGGAGAACTCAACTGCAAAGGATGTGACTTATGGACTACGTGAGCTGCTGAAACGCTGATGCGACAGTCATAATGGTGGAAGGCTGCAGAGAATCCGGCTTCTTGCCTGTGCTTGTGTGCACAGAGCTGAAATCACGTCCCGAGGGATACACTGAGAGTCGTCATCCATGCCTTTCATCGGTAATTACTGGACGCCACAGTGGGGACCAAGCATCAGGAGAAAGTGGATCCTGGAACCACCAGGAGGCTCAGGCACGAAAAAAGTGAGGGAGGTCCTCCTAGGCAAAAAGGGACGCGGCTCCCTCACCTCATGCTTGAGTTCTGAAAACAGTGCAGATCCATTTGAAGTGTCAAGCACAGACCAGCCACTTGTCTACAAAATTATTTATAAATGAGTTCCCATTTTATAAATAGCACCCAGAGTTTATATAGGCGATTCTCCCAATATTTTCAAAATGTGTAAATAACCAAGTTCTCAATTCTGGGAGAGTTTAGACAACCATTTACTACTCTTCGCACAGCACTTTGCAGGCTGCAGGCTACAAGCTCTGACAAGATCACTAGCCACTTGTTGGACCCCAGGCAACTTGAGAACTCTGTGACCCTAAAGAAGCTAAGAAATCTTGGTGTATTCAATTGTTTCATCTTTAAATATAGATTAATAAAATGCTATTGCTTGCAGCCTGGGCTTTCGCTCAAACTTGTTATGTAGCCAGTGTTCTAGTCTGCTGCTCTAGTGCTGTGATAAAACCCTAACCAAGAGCAACATAAGGAAGAAAGGGCTTATTTCGCCTTACGCTTCTGAGTGACAGCCCATCACTCAAGGAACTCGGTGCAGGAACCAGGAGCAAGAACAGAAGAGGAGACTGTGGAAGAATACCACTCCCTGGCTCACTCCCAAACTCACATTCAGCCCCATCTCTAACGCAATCCATGTCTACCTGCCCAAGGATGGCACTACCCACAATGGGCTGGGCCCTTCTGCATCAATTAATAGCCAAGAAAATGCCCAAATCCACAGGCCTATCCAATGGAAGCAGTTTTTCAGCTGAGCTTCCTTCTTCCAGATGTGTTGTGTCAATAACAAAACTACCTAGAACAGCCAATAGTGACCTTGAACATCTTATCCTACTCCTTCCGTCTACAAAGCTCTAGGGTTACAGTTGTGTGTCACCATGTCCTTCTCTACTATTTGTTTTTAATCTTACTAAGATTAAGATTACTCCTAAGAAATATGGGAACAGATATGAGTGTTATTTGTTTCTATGCTTAAAAAATCTGATAGTAGGTGATTAACAAATACTTACTTTATAAATTAGTGAATATATTAAGTGCATTTTACAAGTTCATGTACATAGTATTCAATAAATCAAAGCTGAGAATAAAAAACATTTATTTATAGGTGTAGTGAAGAAGCTACATTAGATCCACCCTTCAGTTATAAGAAATAAAGAACTCAAGATAATATCTGATGACATAAAAGAGATGACAAAGTGACAAGGACTTAAGGGAACATGTACTAGAGAAAAAGTGCTACAGAGACAGAATCTTTGGTTCTGCATGTCCTTGTATCCTATCAGAGCTTGAACCAGTGCAGGAGACTGAGAGGAAATAGAAAAACACCCCTGCTCAAAGGCAAAGAACCTGGCATGATTTTTTAATATATACACATATATTTAAAACAACATATATAAAAAAAACGAACCAAACTTAAAATTTGAGATGTGGAAAGTACCTAGAGTCTGAGAAGCCAAAATCTCAGTGAAATGAGCAACCCAAAGATGTGACCCCAGCAATCAGTGGATTCCCTGAGGTACACTAAGGAAGCCACTGGACAGGAGAACAGATACTGGAGCAGTTTGTGAGAACAGGGTAAACAAACACGAAGCTCAGGTCTAACAAAGCAGGAAGACTTGGATCAAGCAGCTGGATGAACATTAAGGTGAACACACCATAAGGCACACGTGGTGGTAGCAAACCAGGGACAAACAAAATCTTACCCCAAACACTACCCAGCTTCAAAGCCCTGCACATCATATTTTACTTATGTTTATTCATTTTCTTTGTTTTAGTGTATGTGGAGGGGTGGTACATGTGCTCGTGCATGCTCGAGTGTCACAATGTGCATGAGGAAGTCAGAGGACAGTCCACCGGAGCCCATCCTGTCCTTCCCTTGTGTGGATCCCAGGATCAAATTCAGGTCATCGAGCCTTTACCTACTGAGCCAACGACTAGCTTTTACATCCCCTGTTTCTTATTATTTCATATATATTATTTATTTGTTTGTTTATGTATGTATTTATTTAATGTGTATGGGCATTTTGCCTGCATGTCTGTTTGTGTACCACATGATGCTTGGTGCCCATGGAAACCAGTTGTTCTGTTCCCCTGGAATGGATGGTTGGAAACCACCATTCGAGTACTGGGTATCACATCTGGCTCCTCTGCAGGACCAATAAGTACTCTCAAACACTGGGCCATTGCTCCAGCCCCATATATACTATTTTAATCAGGTGACAGATGTTTACATTTAAAACTGTTTACGGATAAAGATGATCCTTTCAATGAAGACAGAATCTAGGCACTTACAATTGCTCATGTGTAGTGCCCATTGTTTAGTACTTTCTGTACATCCCAGTAATAATAATAGCAATAGAAAAAGATAACAGAACCAAACCACAGAGGCTATGGAGAAAGAGATTATAAAGCATTGCATTCAAAATAATGAGATTGATCAAAACAACTAAATGACACCAGAAAAAATTTAATCAGAGATAATGAATCCAGAAAAAGAATCAAATGAATATACTGTAACTAAAATATTCAATAGGCAAAAGTAAAGACAGCAGAATGCTATATTCAATGGGAGACGAAGAGAAAGAAAATACATCAAAAAGAGATAGCAACAAAAAATATATTGAAAATTTCCAAATAATGCATCATAGAATTTTATAACCATAGAGGAAATACAGTAAATATATTAAAAGCAACATTTTGTTTGTTTGTTTGTTTGTTTCAAGACAGGGTTTCTCTGTAACTTTGGAGCCTGCACTAGAACTCGATCTGTAGACCAGACTAGCCTTGAACTCACAGAGATCCTCCTACCTCTGCCTCCCTACTGCTGGCATTAAAGGCATGTACCACCACCACCCAGCACAACATTTTAATAGAAAAGAAGTTTTAAAAATTAATGGGAGAAAAAGAAGGAGAGAAGAGGAGAGCAGGAAAGTTGAGTCGAGGGAAGAAGAGAGGAGAGCAGGATGAGAGATACCATAACAGAGGGAGCCATTGTAGGTTTGAGGAGAGATATAGTACTAGTGAGATTTCCAGAGATCTACAAAGATGACACCAACTGGAAATCTAAGCAATAGTGGAGAGGCTATTTTAAATGCCCTTCCTCAGTAATGAGATTGATGACACCTTATATGCCATCCTAGAGTCTTCATTCAGAAGGCTAAAGCAGAAGCAGACACCCACAGCTAAACACTGAACTGAACTCCTGGAATCCAATTTCAGAGAGGGAGGAGTGATGAGCAAAGGAGTCAAGACCAGGCTGGTGAAACTCACAGAAACAGCTGACCTGAGCAAGGGGGAGCTCATGGACCACAGACTGATAGCTGAGAGGCCAGCATGGGACTGATCCAGACCCCCTGAACATGGGTGTCAGTGAGGAGGCCTCAGCAATCTATGAGGCCTCTGGTAGTAGATCAGTATTTATTCGTGACATATGAATTAACTTTGGAAGCCCATTCCACATGGAGGGATGCTATCTCAGCTTGGACACATGAGGAAGGGCCTAGACCCTGCCCCAATGATATGACAGACTTTGGAAATCCCCCATGGAGGGCCTCACCCTCCCTGGGAAGCAGAGGGGGGATGGGGTGGGAGATGGGGGGGGTTGGTGGGGGCAGGGGAGGAAATAAAATAAAATAGATAAATAATGAAAGACATCAATCTACAGATTCAGTAATTTTTCTGGATTAAGCAATGTTAATAGAATCATCCCTGAGCATTTCAGAATTTTTTTTCATTTTTAATAAAATATTATCACATTACTTCCTCTTCACTTTCCCTTTCTCTAGGTATTCTTGTGCATGCCCCCCTCAAATGGCTAGCCTCTTTTTCTTTATTATTGTTGCATGAACACATATGAACAAATATATAAATACAACCTGATGAGTCTATTTTTGTTGGTTGTGTATATAGAGTTTCAGAGTCACTAGTTGCCTGGTAATACTTTGCTTAACAATAGGACCCCATGAGATTGCCTCCTTTCTGAGTTAAGGTGTCTACTGATACTGTCATTGTTCAGGTATTCTTCATGCAGCCCTTTCTAAGGGAGGCAGTTACACAGCAGAATTATAGACATTTCAGTTTTGTTTTGTTTTTTAGTGGTAGGCCTAGGAGTCCAACTTGGGAGAAAAGCAATTGCTTTTAGCATGTACAAGTTCCAGGCGTAATGCCCCAGACTTCAAAATGTGAGTAAAGAGAAAGAAAAGTGCTAAAAGCTGAAACAAGAAATTTCAAACAGATGACACGTTTTCTTTAAGGAAGAAATAATGGGCAGGATAGTCACATTCTCAACAGTAGCCATGGGAGCCAGGAAACAATGCCTCGATGTCTTCAAAGGATTGGGAGGAACTAGCTGCCAAACTAAAATTATATGCACAGTGAAAATACACTATGAAACTATAAAATAAATAACTCTAGACTGAAAAAAATAAAACATAAAATATGTTCCTAACAGATCCATACCACAGGAAGAAAACAGAGTTCTCAGGCAGGAATAATCATCCCAATAAAACCATAGAAATGTAAGGAAGAATGGAGATGAAAATGTAGGAGCCCATTAATAGTGGCATAAAATGCCACTAATACCTTGTGTTGTCTTTAATGTGTGTAAAATTTAAAACAGTGATGAAAATTGCACAAAAGTCAGGCAAAGAATAAACATAATTAGGATCTATGATTGTCTTAGCATTGTTTAGAAAGTAGCAAAATTTTTATTTATATATTATATCATATCTATGTTAACAATTATAAAATATGGTGGACAAATGATATAGAAATAAACTTCCTATTCCATCAGAATCCTACATAGAAAATGCACAGTGTGTAACAACTGAATAATCAAAAGGGCAGCAGCTGGCCAGTGTGGCAGGGTACACCTTTACACCTAGCACTTAGAAGGCAAAGGTAGGCAGAGCTCTGTGAGTTCAAGGCCAGCCTGGTCGCATAGCAAATTTAAAGTTAGCCAGGGATACATAGTGAGATTGTCTCAGAAATCAAACAAATAAAAACATAGAAGGGCAGCCACAAAGAAAGGAGGAAAAATTACCAATGTGAATGGAGAAAAGAACCAGAAGATACCAGGTAGTGAGCAAGTGTGTGATTAGATAAAGAGGCAAGAAAATAGCTAACTCCAACCGAAAGTCAAAGACTGACAACATTTGATCAAAATCCCAACCAGAGATGTCCTTCTTAGAACACAAACTTTTTAACTATAAGGATGTGGAGGTTTGAATATTAGGAGACAGAAAATGTAGCTCCTGTTAACATCAACAAGAGAAAGTTGACAAAGCTGCACAGGTAGCATAGCAAAAATAGAAAATATATTACTAGTTATTAGGAAAGACATTTTAAAATTGTGTGTTACATAAAGCAGATAAAAATCCTGGGCATTAGGGGTGTGACTTGGGGGTAAAGCACTTGCCCAAAATGTGTAAGACCCTTGGTTTCATTCCCAGCATCACAAAACTAAGAGGGAGGGTTTAAATTTGTATAAATTCAATAACATTAAAATACATAAAGCCAATCCAACTGCATGGTACTTACCTAGAATCCAAGTACTTAGGGGGCCGAGGAAGCAGAGCCTGAGACCAGCCTGTGCTATTCTGTAAGAACCTGTCTAAATGAATACATTGTGTGAAATGGAGATCAGGAATTACTTAAAAATGAAGATACGCCCAGTTGCATGTGCTGATAATCCCAGGACTTGGGGAGCTGAAGCAGGAGGATTGCAGGAACCAGACCTCAGCCTAGGACACATAGCAAGACCCTGCCTCAAAATAATGGAAAATGAAACTAGCAAATGTGTAATTCTGAGTGTGTGTGTTACAAAAGAAAAACAGAAAATCAGTGCTTGCTTTTAATCCCCAAAACACACAAATAATATTAAGTACAAACGGAACAAATTTTTAAAACCCACAATTTTTTTAAAACATTATAAAGTATGAAATATAAATAAAAAGCATTCCATGGATAATGCTAAACCTCAGCTTGTGGTAATGCAGGGAACTGGTGTTTTGCTTTGCTCTGATTGCTAGGTATTTGAATATCCTTAGTTAGTACAAAAATAATCACATCCCCCACATCGATGCCCACCTCCCAGTATGCATCTATTTACATAAGGGGGAAAATACATGGTTTTGGTACATGACCTGAAGTTCTTTGTTCTGAGTTCCATTTGTCCCATTCTGTGGCCTTTTTCTAGGTCTCTCAAGAGAAGGATAGGCAAAGCCATCTTTGTAAGACCTCCACTCTCGCTATTCCTATCCCTCCCTCAGCCTCCCTTTTACTCTGACTTCTACGGGTTACAGGGAACCTCTTACAGCATGCCAGTGTGTCTTGCTACTGGTGAACCATATCTCGCTGTATTTCCTCTACTCTATTGGAATGTGCAGATACTTCCAGAGAAGACAGTTAAAGGATCAAGTAGTTGGCAGAACACAGACACTCACAATATATTGCACATTAAAATGTTCTTTGAGCCCCGCAGCAGATAAAACTGTTAATGGTTGATTAATTCAACATTCTCCAAATGAATTTGTCCACTGAAGTCTTTTTTCATGTCATGGAATCTCGTCATTTATTGAGGTATTTATGGAACACCTAATGTAATTCAAGCACTATTTTCTGTGGTCCTGAGAAAACCATGCATTCCAAAAGTTTACACACTGCTGATAGCAATGACTAAAATAGCATATGATTTCAGGCAGCCATAAATACTATTAAGAAAAAGTAAGCTGAGAATTGATATAAACAATGACCTCTGAGGTTTTGGGTGTAAGTGGGATCAGAATCCAGAGATTATACTTGGGAAATTCCATCTGCATGTCACCCAGGGTGACAAAGTCTGTATCCACTCACATACAGGCAGCACCTAGTAGACTCCGTAGGTTTATAAAGAAAAGCCACATGCTTAGATGTCATGGGTGTTCTTTCACTGTCAGATGTAGAAGACACTATCTAGCAGTAGATATCCTGGTCCTCTACTCTCAAAATCTTCCTGCTCCCTCTTCCTCAATATTCAAGTCTTAAGTGTAGGGCTTATGTTGTAGACATATCAATCATGAATATGCACATTATACTCAGTTGTTCTCTGCATTTTGACCAGTTGTAGCTGTTTTCAATAGTTGATGGGGAAAATCTCCGAGGACCATACTGCTAAATGAAAAATTATTGGCAATTAATGGCAGCAGGGAGAAGAAGATTCATTCTTCTTCAGGGACAGGTCCTCTGATAGTGGTCATCTCTACACACATACACATATGAGCAACATTAAATGATCTCATCAGATTGCATTTATAATATATATGAAACAACAATAATTAAAATGTAAGAGACCATGAAATTGAGAAGGTATGAGAGGCACACAGAAAGATTCAGAAGAGGAAGAAAGAACAGGAGAAACACACGTCAATACCGTATTAACATATGAGATTCTTTTTATTTTTTATTTAAATTAGAAATAAGCTAGTTTTACATGTCACTCCCAGTTTTCTCTCCCACCCCTCCTCCCCAGTTCCCCCATTAGTCTCCTATCCCATTCCATTTCTGCTCCTCAGGGATTGTGAGGCCTTCCACAGGGGAAATTAAAAGTCTGTCATATCATTTGGGTCAGGGACTAGGCCCTCCCCCGTGTGCCTAGGATGAGGCAGTTTCCCTCTATGTGGAATGGGCTCCCAAAGTCTATTCTTTTGCTAGGGATAAATACTGATCTACTACCAAAAGTCCCAGAGATAGCCTAGTCCTTCTCATTGACACTCATGTTCAGGGGGTCTGGATCAATCCTATGATGGTTTCTCAGCTATAAGTCTAGGGTCCATGAGCTCCCTTTTGTTCAGGTCAGGTGTTTCTGTGGGTCTCTCCAGCCTGGTCTTGACCTCTTTGCTCATCATTCATCCCTTTCTGAAATTGGATTCCAGGAGTTCAGTTCAGTGTTTAGCTGTGGGTGTCTGCTTCAGCCTTCTGAATGAAGGCTCTAGGATGGCATATTAGGTAGTCATCAATATCATTATCTGAGAAGGGCATTTAAGGTAGCCTCTCCACTACTACTTAGATTGTTAGTTGGGGTCATCCTTGTAGATCTCAGGACATTTCCCTAGTGTCATATTTCTTTTTAACCCTATAATGGCTCCCTCTATTATGGTATCTCTTATCTTTCTCTCCTCTCTTCTTTTCCCGACTCAACATTCCTGTTCCCTCATGCCCTCCTATCTCCTTTCCCCTTCTCCGGGGGATCATTGATGTCTCTCTTAGAGTCCTCCATGTTGCCTAGCTTTCTCTGGCTGTGTGGATTTAGGCAGGTAATCCTTTGCTCTATGTCTAAAATCCATATATGAGTGAGTACATATCATGTTTGTCTTTTTGTGACTGGGTTACCTCACCCAGGATGGTTTCTTCTGCTTCCATACATTTGCCTACAAATTTCAAGATTCCATTTTTTTTCTGATGAGTAGTACTCCATTGTATAAATGTACCACATTTTCTCTATCCATTCTTCTGTTGAGGGCATCTATGTTGATTCCAGGTTCTGTCATTACAAACAATGATGCTATGAACATGGTTGAACAGATACCCTTGTTGTATGAATGCACATCTTTTGGGTATATGCCTAAGAGTGGAATTTCTGGATCTTGAGGTAGACTTGTTCCCATTTTCATGAGAAACCACCATACTGATTTCCAAAGTGGCTGTACAAGCTGGCACTCCCAGCAGCAGTGGAGGAGTGTTCCCCTTTCTCCACATCCTCTCCAGCATAAACTGTCATTGCTTTTTTTGATTTTAGCTATTCTGACAGGAGTAAGATGGTATATCAAGAGTTATTTTGATTTGCATTTCCCTGATGGCTAAGCATGTTGGGCACTTTCTTAAGTGTCTTTTTGCCATTTTAGATTCTTCTATTGAGAATTCTCTGTTTAATTCTATACCCCACTTTTTAATTGAATTATTTGGTGTTTTGGTGACTAGCTGCTTGAGTTCTTTGTATATTTTGGAGATCAGCCCTCTGTCAGATGTGGGGTGGGTGAAGATTTTTTCCCATTCTGTGGGATGTTGTTTTGCCTTGTTGACTGTGTCTTTTGCCTTACAGAAGCTTCTCAGTTTCAGGAGGTCCTATATATTAATTGTCAATCTCAGTGTCTGTGCTACAGGTGTTATGTTCAGAAGTGGTATCCTGTGCCAGTTCATTCAAGGGTCTCTCCACTTTCCCTTCTAAGAAGTTCAGTGTGGTTGGATGTATGTTGAAGTCTTTGATCCATTTGGACTTAAGTTTTGTGCATGGCAATAGATATGAATCCATCTGCATGTCTGCATCCAGTTATGCCAGCACCATTTGTTAAAAATGCTTTCTTTTTTCCATTGTATAATTTTAGTTTCTTTGTCAAAGATCAGGTATTCATAGGTGTGTGGGTTAATATCAAGGTTTTCAACTCAATTCCATTGGTCTACCCGTCTGTTTTTGTGTTAATCCAAGCTGTTTTCATTACTATAGCTCTATAGTACAGCTTAAAGTCAGGGATGGTGATGTCTCCAGAAGTTCCTTTATTGTACAGGGTTGTTTTGGCTATCCTTGGTCTTTTGTTTTTCCATATAAAGTTGAGTATTGTCCTTTCAAGGTCTGTGAAGAATAGTGCTGGGATTTTGATAGGGATTGCATTGAATCTGTAGATTCAATCTTTTTGGCAAGATTGCCATTTTTACTATGTTGATCTTACCTATCCAAGAGCATGGTAGATCATTTCATTTTCTGGTATCTTCTTTAATTTCTTTCTTTAGTGACTCAAAGTTCTTGTCATACAGGCCTTTCACCTGTATTTTGTGTTTTTTTTGGATATTATTTTGTGTTTTTTTTGGAAAATATTTTGTGTTTTTTGTGGATATTGTAAAGGGTGATGTTTCTCTGATTTCTTTCTCAGCCCATTTATCGTCTGTGTATAGTAGGGCTACCAACTTTTTTTTTTAGTTAATCTTGTATCCTGCCATTTTGCTGAAGGTATTTATCAGCTGTAGGAGTTCCCTGGGAGAGTTTTTCGGGTCACTTATGTAAAATATCATATCATTTGCAAATAGTGAAAGTTCGACTTCTTCCTTTCCAATTTTCATCCCTTTGATCTCCTTTTGTTGCCTTATTGCTCTCACTAGAACTTCAAGGACAATATTGAAGAGGTATGGAGAGAGTAGACAGCCTTGTCTTGTCCCTGATTTTAGAGGAATCACTTTAATTTTCTCTCCATTTAGTTTGATGCCAGCTGTTAGTTTACTGTATATTGCTTTTGTTATGTTCGGGTATGTTCCTGTTATCCCTGATCTCTCTAGGAACTTTGTCATGATTTTGTCAAAAGCCTTTCAGCATCTAGTGAGATGATCATGTGTTTTTTCTCTTTCAGTTTATTTATATGGTGGATTACATTGATGGATTTTCGTATGTTGAACCATCCCTGCATCCCTGGGATGAAGCCTACTTGATCATGGTGGATGATTTTTCTGATGTGTTCTTGGATTTGATTTCCCAGTATTTTATTGAGTATTTTTGCATCAATGTTCATGAGAGATATTAGTCTGTAGTTTTCTGATTCCATTGTGTGGAACAATTTGAGGAGTACTGGCATTAGCTGTTCTTTGAATTTCTGTTAGAATTCTTCACTAAAACCATCTGGTTCTGGGCTTTTTTTGGTTGGGAGACTTTTAATGACTGCTTTTATTTCATTAGAGGTTATAAGTCTATTTGAATTGCTTATCTATTCTTGATTTAATTTTGGTGATATCTATCCAGGAAATTAGTGGGTGTGAGCTCTGCTAGGGGACCCAACTCCCTCCATCCCCCTCCTTTGATCTTACTGTGCCTGGTCTGTGCCTAGAGTGGACCCACCCCAACAGGAAGGACCACTCTGAGTCTGGACACATCCTCAGTCTTGGCTCCCCGTCTGCCCTCCCGACCTCTGCTTGAGGTGAGTATGGGCTCTGCTAAGGGCCCCAACTCCCTACATACCCCTCCTTGGATTTTCCTTGGCCTGTTCTGTGCCTAAAGTGGACCTGCCCCAGCAAGACAGACCACCCTAAGTCTGGCCACACTCCAGTCTTGCCCCCCCTCCACCCTCGGACCTCTGCTTGAGGTGAGTGTGGGCTCTGCTAAGGGCCCCAACTCCCAACATCTCCCCCTTGGGCCTTCCTGGGGATGTCCCTCACCTAAAATGTCTCAGACCCACCTGCACCCCTTGTGAGACCCATCGAGTATTGGACATGCTTAAACCTACCAGAAGAGAACCTTGGACCCATACCCACAAGGGGAGGAAGAGACCCCATGTGCACCCACTGGAAGAAGGGACGAGAAGACAACAATGTATAAACATAATCAACAACAGAAAAAGCAATATGACTCCACCAGAGTCTAGGGACTCTACACCAACAAGACCTGAACATCCCAACACAGATGAAGCAGAAGAGAATGACCTTTAAAAAACATTGTTATTAAAATGATAGAGGCCTTCAAAGAGGATATGAGAAAATCCCTTAAAGAAAGGGAAGAAAAAACAAACCAAAAAATTGCAAGAAATCAACAAATCTCTTAAAGAATGCAATGAAAGCCAAGAAAAAAAAAAAAACAGTCAAACAGATGAAGGAAACAATTCAAACAGTTCAAGACCTGAAAACTGAAATAGAGAAAACACAAACTGAGGGAATGCTGGAAATAAAAAAGCTAGGTAAACAATCAGGAACTACAGATGGAAGTATAACCAATAGAATACAAGAGATGGAAGAATCTCAGGTGTTGAAGACTCACTAGAGGAAATACAGCCATCGACCAAAGAAAAACTCAAGTCCAACAAATCCCTAACACAAAATATCCAGAAAATATGGGACACTGTGAAAAGGCCAAACCTAAGAATAATAGATATAGAATATGTTGAGGAAATACAGCTCAAGGGTACAGAAAACATATTCAACAAAATCATAGAAGCAAAATTCCCCAACCTAAAGAAAGATATGCCTATGAAAGCACAAGAAGCTTACAGAACACCAAATAGACTGGAGCACAAAAGAAAAGTCTCCTCACCACATAATAATCAAAACACCAAACTTACAGAATAAAGAAAAAATATTAAGAGCAGCACAGGAAAAAAGGCCAAGTAACATATAAAGGCAGACCCATCAGAATTACACCTGACTTCTCTATGTAAACTCTAAAAGCCAAAAGGTCCTGGATAGATGTCCTACAAATGCTAAAGTAACATGGATGCCAGCCCTAACTGATATACCCAGCAAAGCTTTCAATCACTATAGATGGCAAAAACAAGATATTCCATAACAAAACCAGATTTAAACAATATATATTCACAAATCCAGCCCTACAGAAAGCACTGTAAGGAAAACTCCAACCCAAGGAAGATAACTACACTCACAAAAACATAGGTAATAGATAATCCTACAATACCAAACTCCCCCAAAGCGGGGAGGGACCCACACACAATGCCACCACCACCACCAAATCCGAAACAAACAAGAATTAACAATTGATATGTGATAGGTAGGGTTTTAGTTGGGGGGGGTGGTAGGGGAGGAAGGGAGGGAGAAGGGAACTGGGATTGTCATGTAATTCAATCTTGTTTGTAATTCAAATAAAAAATGATTTAAAAAAGATTTAACAATCAATGGTCATTAATATCCCTCAATGTCAATGGTCTTAACTTGCCTATAAAATGATGCAGGCTAACAGAATGGATACGAAGACAGAATCCATCTTTCTGCTGCATACAAGAAACGCATCTCAATGTCAAAGATAGACATTACCTCAGAGTAAAGGGTTTGGAAAAGCTTTTCCAATCAAATGGACCCAAGAAACAAGCTGGTGTAGCAATCCTAATATCTAACAAATTAGATTTCAAACTAAAATCAATCAAAAGAGATGAAGAAGGTCATTTCATGAAATTCATCACAGGGAAAGTTCATTAAGATGCAGTCTCAATTCTGAATGTCTATGCCCCAAATACAAAGGAACCCACATTTGTAAAAGAAGCATTACTAAAGCTCAAATCACACATAAAACCTCACACACTTATAGTGGAAGACTTTAAGACACTAATCTCACCACTAGACAGGACTACCAAACAGAAACTTAGCAAAGAATCAAAAAATCTAACAGAAGTTATGACCCAATTGGTAATAACAGACATATATACAACATTCCATCCAAACAAAAAGAATAAACCTTCTTCTCAGCACCACATGGAACCTTCTCTAAAATCAACCACATACTTGGCAACATAACAAACCTCCACAGATACAAAAAAATTAGAATAACCACCTGTATCCTATCAGATAACCATGGTTTAAAGTTAGAATTCAACAACAACACAAATTGCAGAAACCCTACCAACTTATGGAAATTGAACAATGCACAATTGCACCACTCCTGGGTCAAGGAAGAAATAAAAAAAGATATTAAAGACTTCCTAAAATTCAATGAGAACGAAGATACAACATCCGAAAACTTATGGGACACTTTGAAAGCAGTGGTAAGAGGCAAGTTCATATCACTAGGTGCCCACATGAAGAAACTGGAGAATAGTCAAACTAGAGAATTAACAGCACAACTGAAAGCTCTAGAACAAAAAGAAGCAAACTCACCCAGGAGAAGTAGATGCCAGGAAATAATCAAATTGAGGGCTGAAATCAATAAAGTAGAAACAAAGAAAACAATACAATCAATGAAACAACGAATTGGTTCTTTAAGAAAATCAATAAAATAGACAAAATTTCATCCAAACTAACAAAAAGCCAGAGAAAGAACATGCTAATTAACAAAATCAGAAATGGAAAGGGGGACATAACAATGGACACTGAGGAAATCCAGAGAATCTTCAGGTCAAACTTTGAAAACCTGTACTCCACAAAATTCAAAAATATATGAGATTCTTCAAAAATTAAAAAATAGCCCATGAATGTAGGAGGAAAATGTAGGGTAGGAATATGGGAAATTAGAAAGGAGAGAATGAGGGTGGAGTGTATAAAATATTTTGTATGCATGTATGAAGTTTTCAAGCCATAAAAAGGATAATTTAAAAAGTAGGAAATTTGAGAAAATGCTCTTCAAATCTCCTCATCACACTTAATGCATAAGAACAAGTGTGAACAATAGACACAAATAATATAAAATATCTTGGTGTAACTCTAACTAAGCAAGTGAAAGACCTGTATAACAAGAACTTCAAATCTTTGAAGAAAGAAATTAGCTATCAAAAAGTGGAAAGATCTTCAATGCTCATGAATTGACAGGATTAACATAATAAAAATGACCTTCTTAAAAAGCAATCTACAGATCCAATGCAATTCCCATCAAAATTCTATCACAATTCTTTACAGACCTTGAAACAACAATACTCAACTTCTTATGGAAAAAACAAAAAAATCCAGGATAGTTAAAACAATCTTGTACAATAAAAGAACTTCCGGAACTGGAGAGATGGCTCAGGGGTTAAGAGCACTGACTGTTCTTCCAGAGGTTCTGAGTTCAATTCTCAGCAAGCACATGGTGGCTCAAAACTACCCATTATGAGATCTGGTGCCCTCTTCTGGCACGCACTGTATACATGATAAATAAATAAATATTTCATTTAAAAAAAAATTCCAAAGGTATCACCATCCCTGATTTCAATCTGTACTACAAAGCCATAGTAATAAAAACTATGTGGTATTGGCATAAAAATAAGTCAATCAATGGAACTGAATCAAAGACAGATTCCACATACCTACGGACATTTGATTTTTGACAAACAAGCTAAAATTATACAATGAAAAAAAGATAGCATTTTGAACAAATGGTGCTGGTCTAACTGGATGTTGTCATGTAGAATAATGCAAATAGATTCATATCTATCACCCTGTACAAAACGCAAATCCAAATAGATCAAAGGCCTCAACATAAAACCATATACACTGAATCTGAAGAAGAGAAAGTGGGGGATCTCCTTGAACACATTGGCAAAGGAGACCACTTTCTGAACAGAAGACTAATAGCACAGGCACTAAGATCGACAATTAACAAATGAGACCTCATGACATGGAAAAGCTTCTATAAGGCAAAGGACACCATCAAGAAGACAAAACAGTAGCCTGCAAAATTTGAAGAGATCTTCTCCAACCCCACATCTGACAGAGGACAAATCTCCAAAATATATAAAGAACTCAAGAAACTAAACTTAAAATACAAATAATCCAATTTGAAAATGGCTTACAAAAGTAAACAGAGAATTCTCATAGAAGTCCCAAATGGCAAAGAGTCACTTAAAGAAAAGGTCACCATTCTTAGCCTCAAAGAAATACACATCAAAACTACACTGAGATTCTACCTTAACCTGTCAGAATGGCTAAGGTCAAAAACACAAGTGACACTTCATGCTGGAGAAGATGTGGAAGAAGGGGCACAGTTCTCCACCGTTGGTGGAGGTGTGAACTTATGCAGCCACTTTGGAAATCAATATGGCAGTTTCTCGAAAACTGGGAATTAATCTACCACAAGATCCAGCTATACCACTCTTGGACATATAACCAAAGGATGTTCAATCATACCACAAGGACACTTGCTCAACTCTGTTCATAAAAGCTTTATTCATAATAACCAGAAACTGAAAACAACTTACATGTCCTTCAACCAAAGACTGGATAAAGAAAATGTGGCTCATTTACACAATGGATTATTACTCAGATGTCAAAAACAATGACATCAGGAATTTTGCTGGCAATTGGATAGACTGGAAAAGATCATCCTAAGTGAGGTAACCCAGCCCCAGAAAGACAAACATGGTATGTACTCACTCATAAGAGGATGTTAGCCATAAAGTAAAGGATAACCACGCTACAATTCACAGACTCAGAGAAACTAGGTAACAAGGAGGGATGGTGGGGCAGGGGTGGAGAGGATGCATGAGTCTTACTGTGAGTGGGAAATAGAATGGACATAGGTAGTGGGTGAGGGTAGCTGGAGGGGAGTGGTCAGGATGGGAAATGGGAGGGATCTGGTGAGGGAACAATGTAGGGAGAGAATACTAGGAGAGACAACTGGAATCTGAGGATGTCTCTGGGATGAACTATAAACCAATGGAAACTCCCAGGAATCCGTGAGGGTAACCCTAGCTAAGACTCCTAGCAATATTAGATATGGGGCCTGAACTGGCCTTCTTCTGAAACCAGGGGACATACTGGGGCACCAACCCATCCACAAACACTTAGACCTATAATTTGCCCTGCCTAGAAGATGCTCTGGGGTAAAGATGACACAGAAATTGTGCAAGTGACTAACTAATGACTGGCCCAGTTGGAAACCCATACCCTGAGAGGGAGCTCACCCCTGAGGGCCAGGACACAGAGGCAGAATACCACAGAGACCTAGGATGGAACCAAACATGACTGGTTAAAGAAAACGTCAATGAATACTCAGCTGCTATACTCACAGATTAGTGCGTAGCCCACCCAGGAACTTATAGAAACAGATACAGAGATCCACAGCCAAACACTAGGAGAAGCTCTGGGAGTCCTTCCAATGAGAGAGAGGAAAGATTGTAGGAGCCAGCGGGGTTAGGGCACCACAAGAAAACCCTCAGAACCAACTAACCTTGGCTCACAGGGGCTTGTGGAGACTGAACAACCAGGGAACCTACATGGGACCAACCTGGGCCCTCTGCATATGTTATAATTATGTAACTTGATCTTTTGTGAGATTTCTAACAGTGAGAACAGGGGCTGGCTGTCTCTGACTGTGTTGCCTGCTTTTGGGACCAATTCCTCCTCCTGGATTGCCTAATCCAACCCTAATAGAAGAGGAGGTGCCTAGTCTCAATGCAACTTGATATACCATCCATGGGAGACCTATATCTGAAGAGAAACAGAGGAGGAGGGATGGATAGAGGGGGAGGAGAGATGGTGGGGAGAAACCGGGAGAGAGGAGGGAGGGGGAAACTTTGGTTGAGATGTAAGAGTGAAAAAATACATAACAACAAACAACAAGTGTGAAAATGCTCATTACCTGACTTTGAAGGCCAAGGTCACTGATGGGCATCATCCTCACTGTGAAAGGAAGAGTGGCGTCATAGGAGAGTGAGAGACAATACAAGCCCCTCAACCTGTATTCTGTGGATGGTGCTTATTTGGTGCACTTTCACTTCTTATAAAATTGGAGAAGTGTAATCTTTACACATTTTCTTTAGCCTAAAGATTTCAGCTGCTTATTTTGCCCTTCAATGATTCTCATTAGTAGATAGTTGATGGGCATAATGTTTCTTCCTCATGGACACAAAATCTGGATTGCCAGTGTGCTGAGTAATCTTTGTCAACTGGACACAAGTTTGAGTCATCTGGGAAGAGGGAACCCCAGTCAAGAAATGCCTCTATCAGATTGGCCTGCAGACGAGTCTGCAGGGAATTTCTTAGTTAATGATTGACATGGGAGGGCCCAGCCCACTGTGGGAGGTGTTACCTGTAAGTAGATGGTCTTGGGTTTATTTTAAAAAGGAGGAGGTAACTGAGCCTGAGCCTGGAGAGTAATCCATTAATCTGCATTCCTCCATGATCTCAGTTTCTGCAGGTTCCTGCCTTGCATTCCCAACCTGACTTCTTTTCATGATGGACTGTAAGCCTTAAAATGAAATAAACTCCTTCTGCCTGCAAGCTGCTATTGATTGTGGTGTTTATCACAGCAGTGAAAGCAAGTAGTGCAGACAGCCTCCATTCTGTATCTCCTATGAAATAAGCCAACCCCTGTGTTCTTTCTCTAGCCCGCGACTTACTGATTTCATGTAATGCTGTACATGAAACCCCATGTCCAAAGACATAGAAAGGACAAGTGTGGTATGAGTGTCTTACTAACCTTTGTAGTTGGAAAGTTAAATGCTTGCCTTTTTGCTTCCCTGCCTCTATCTTAAGAAGTCGTTAGAGGTTTTGTATGAGCTATAACTAATTTGCTTCTGACTTTCTCAAACCACAGTGAATACAATAGGATTGATGCTTGAGACATGCTCAAAACTGTCACTCACTGGGGCCTTTGGAGGCTTTTAAAGGTTTATACTGATGATCAATTCAACAGTCCTTTGCCAACAAGTAAAAATAGGATGCCATCAAGAAACTTCCCTCTGGGAAGGAACTACTCACGAGCTTAACTTCATTGTCTTTCACTCTCTTCCTATTTTGCCTGGCTACATCCTGCCCATCATTTCTCTTAACAGTACAACTTCTAAACACTCACCAGATCTTGGAGAACATTCAGAACCAGCCAGAACAGAAAACACAGAGCCTCTGATCCACTACCTAAAAGTATATGACTCATCTGAAGCAGAAGTACAAACCGTTGAGGCCAGGAATCTGCAGTTATTATAAGCATCAAAGAAAGTCATAATGATTGTACAGGTGACTCATCTGCCAACTGCTTTTCATCCAAAAAAGATAAGTCAAGGTACAGGAAGCTGGGAGTGAGGCAATACCAGGAAAGTACACAACTGACAGTTAGAAAGACATGAAGAAAACTGAGACCTGTGGGAAGCTATTAGGAGGAAACCAGGCTGATTCAGAGCATCACCGAGCAGATACTGGCTCATGAAACCCAAGCCTGCAGCAACTGGGATGGAAAAGGGAAGGAGAAACAAGATTCAAGAACCTCAACAGGCGAGATCCAGGTTACCAGTGTATTCTTTCCACTCTACATGATGGCTCAACCTAGAACACTGGAAGCCATAGATAGTCCTAAAGAGAAAAATACACCAATAGAAGGAAAACTGGTCATGTAATTGAGGTGTCTTCATGCTTCTACCCTCATTACCACCCTCCTACAGGCCACGTTCCTCACCTTCCTAGAACAGAGAACCCTTCTGTTTGGTGGAACTTCCCATCACACTGTTCTGAGCTTATACTGCTAGTTTAGTATCCATAAAACTGTGTAATATGGGGGCTGGAGAGATGGCTCAGCGGTTAAGAGCACTGACTCTTCTTCCAGATGTCTGAGTTCAATTCCCGGCAACCATATGGTGTCTCACAACCACCTTGAATGAGATCTGGTGCCCTCTGCTGGCATGCAGGCAGAAGACTGTATACATAATAAATAAATAAAAAATCTTTAAAAAAAAAAAAAAAAAAAAAAAAAAAAAAACTATGTGATAGGACATTTCTTTAAACATCTGTCTCCCAATATATGAAACTCTTAGCAGAAGTTAACAGTTTGCTCATCCCTGCCTCTCAGCACCCATCATAGTCCTATATCTAAGTAGGAACTTCAAA
Source organism: Cricetulus griseus (assembly GCF_003668045.3). NCBI lineage: Eukaryota > Metazoa > Chordata > Mammalia > Rodentia > Cricetidae > Cricetulus > Cricetulus griseus. The sequence goes on from NW_023276806.1 coordinate 25,512,384, forward strand.
TATCTTAATGAATTGAATCTAATTGAACTGTGCCTTGATGTGTCATTTGTGATCTGTCATGCTATATGATGACAAAACTGGGTTATATTTGGTAATAGTTCTCTATTGGGCCCTAAGAAATTGCATTTAGGTTTGGGTTGTCTGACTTAGGCATTTAGGTTTGTGTTGTCTGGTTTAGGTAAGGATACGGATATTAACTTATTTGTACAAATCCTGAGCATCTACTATGTACCAAATGCTCTTCTTGGAGCTTAAGGTATAATAGTAAACCAACTAACATCCCTTTTCTTACTTCAAGTAAAAAGTATGACACTCCCTGGTGGTCTAGTGGTTAGGATTCATCGCTCTCTCTCTTTCTCTCTCTCTCTCTCTCTCTCTCTCTCTCTCTCTCTCTCTCTCTCTCTCTCGTAAAAAGTATGAACAGAAAATCAATATAAAAAGATAGGCTAGTTGATTAGAAGACATGTGCCATAGAAAAGATACAATGAAGTCAGAAGTTCAGTGTGTTGAATGGGCAGGGAGAATGGTCAGGGTACTGTTCACAAGGTGAGGTTTGACCACGTTTGCAGGAAGCAAAGAGGCTAGAAAGTGTATATTTGAGAAAGGCGTGTATCACTTTCTTCTTCCAGCTCCCCCGAAGATTTACAGTTCTTGCTACCTTGGGGCTCAAAAGATATGGTAAATTTGCCTTTTGCCAGAGTATCTGCTTTTGACTCACACAATAGTTTTGGTGAGTAAGGCTGTAGTCATTTTGGTACTGTTGTGTGACGTGAGAGAGTGGGAACAGGAACAGAGAAAGGAGAAGCTCTGTCACACTGAAGAGTGGAGAGCAGGTGAGGCACAGGGACCTTCCCTCGAATCTGAGATTAAGGAAGGTTCTAGAAATCCTGTGGGTAGCATTAAGTCAAAAGTCAATCACTGTGAGGCATGGTGACATTCCCCTTTAACCCCAGCACTGGAGAGGTAGGGGCAGAGACAGAGGCAGGCAGATCTTTATGAGTTGGAGGCCAGTCTTGCAGTGAGAACTTGTCCAAAAACCAAACAATACAATACAAAAAAAAAAAAAACCCACCTAACTCATCCTATTTCCTGAATGTTCTTCCCTCTAGTAAATTTGAATGATCTAAGGCTGATAAAAACAAAAATGCCAATGGAATGATTGACACATGTCAAGTATATACTGATGGAGATGGTAAAGGGGGGGGGGGGACTGTCCTTAATCAACTCCTGTGACATTGTTAGACCACAGCCCATAACAGAATAACTACAAGTTACAAAATAATAGTAAAATGGGTTTGTCACACACTAGAGTGTAGACAATTCAGTCAAAAATTAACACTGTTTTCAAAAGATAGAAGCTTAGAAGTCATGCTTTCATGCATAATTATCCCATTGTTGTAAATGTCTTTCCTATAGAATTCCAAAACCCTGAAAAATCTTAGTAATCTTCTGGTTGCTATTAGTAACTCAGTGTCTTACTGTGGACCTAATCACCACCTTCACTGTGGTTTCATCATCCGTGGATGTAGAAGAGAAGGCAGACTCACATGAGTGAGAAACAAGAAAAGGTGATGTGATGAGATGCCGTAGGCCATCCTCACAGAGGAAAGTGGCATCATGTGGCTCTCTCTCTCTTACACACACACACACACACACACACACACACACACACACACACACACACACACACAGGATGACATGGAGCAGCTCCTCTAATGAACATGGTCTTTCTGCTGTGAACTCCACAGCTGACTTCTGCCCACTTGGTGGTATTTTTTTTTTTTTTTTTATGTAAGCTGGAAGTGCTTGCATCCCAGAGAAAAACCATTCTCTTCAGCTTTATAAGTCTCAAATAAAAATCCCCCCAAAACTCTGATGATGAAGGTATATGAACCATATATAGACAATGTCTAGTGACATACTATGGAATGTCCCTCATCAATAAGCAGGTTGATACCACTGTCTCGTCTGTGGAGGGGATTACAAAGGCATAAATATAGGAGGAAAAATATGACTCTTTTACCGAGTAGCTCTTTGTTTTATTTGTTCTCCAGACTCTGTCATTTAAAAGAGAGCTTTTGTTATCGTTGCTTTTGTCTCACTGTTTCCTTTCCTGTTTCCACCCCTAAATGAAGTACTCCTGCTGTTTCCTCTGTTCTGCTCCTACCTTAGATGCTAAAGGAACTGTCCCCAAGGAGGAATGCTGAGTCCTCAGCCCTGCATATCTCCACATAAGACGCCCGAGCAAAGCCATAAAATGACAGGCCCATTGTCTTCGCCCAGCACAGGACTTCCCCTTTGTATGAGCTGAGTCACATTTTTCCTGTGTCAACTTGAAGGCTGTCCATTGATGTACGATAGGGATATCTTGCCCATGTGTAAAGCCAGGCAGAGAGGTTTTCTTGTGTTTGTTTCCCTTACCTTGGACACTTACCAATTAGGAGCTGCCCACTGGCCAAAAGAGATAAGGAATGGTTTATAAAGCTCTGATACTGCACTGAATGAACTAATTTCTGATGCTTCATTTCTGTTTAAATGCATTCTGAGGTTCCTGCCTTGTGCAATCTTACTGATTTTTAACAAAGGTCTCTGGGGATGTATATATGCGTTCTGTGCCTGGTATCTGTTCCACTGGCACGTGCTTTAAAACCACAGCTACATTTGATTGGCTGGCAAATTGTGAAAACAGGAAGTCAAAGGATGGAATCAACTGTAAAATAAGTCTAATAAGTGAAGTTTCTGCTAAGGAGCCAAGACGGGAATACTGTCCTGAGAGACAAATAGACAAAATAAAATGAAAATGTCTGTCTCACGTGAGAACAAGTGCTCAGACTGGGCTAACTATAATATTTTCAGTGCCTTATAACCAGTAAAATGGTTTCAGATATTGACCCACAGTACTGTTGTTAGACATGATAAAATCTCCCAAATTAATAGAGAGACATGATTATATTTGCTACCTGGGAAGTGTTGGAGATGACACAATGGTTTGATGACCACCATCAGCAACAGGCTTTAAAAATAAACGCTCTGTTCCAAGTTAGTCTCTTTGGTATTCAGTAAGCATCTACTGAGTGCTTCCTCCAGGACAGACACTCTTTTTGTTTGTTTATTTGGTTGGTTGGTTGGTTTGGGGGTTTTTTATTAATTTTTTTTACATTCCAATCCCAGTTTCCACTCACTTCTCTCTTCCTGTTCCGCCCACTTCCTCCCCCTCACCTCCTGTCTGCTCCTTGAAGAGGGTAAAGCCTCCACTAGGAAGTCTACTAAGTCTGTTCCATCATCTCACTGAGGCAGGACCAAGGCAACTCTCCACCCCCACACCCTTGTGTCTAGGCTGGGTAAGGTATCTCTCCATATAGAATGAGCTACACTAAGTCAGTTTGTGCATTAGTGTCAGATCTTGGACCCACTGCCAGTGGCCTCATCTATTAGGGCAGGCACTCTTAGAGGTATTATGAGCCACAGGTATTCCTTCTCATTCTCATGCCAAGGGTCACACCAACACTGCTCTGTTTTCTCAAGACTTCTGAGCACCTGTCCTCAGAAGAAAGTTTCTTCTGTGGTACCTTTTCAAAAGAAAGTGATTTAACAGCAGTGGGGGAGAACTTTTTAAATATCCTCAAATCAGTAGATATTCTGAAGACAGAAAAATATTAGGATGAATTAAATGAGGCAGGTTGTACTGGCTAGCTTTATCTCAACTTGACACAAGCAAGAGCCATCCAAGGAGAGGGAGCCTCGTCTGAGAAATTACCTCCCTAAGAACAGGCTGTAGGCAAGTCTATAAGCATTTCCTTAATTAGTGATTGATGCAGGAGGGCATAGTCCATTGTGAGTTGGGCTCTCCCTGAGATGTGGTCCTGGATTCTATAAGAAAACAGGGTGGGCAAGCCACGAAGAACAAGCCAGTAAGCCGAACCCCTCCATGGCCTCTCCATCAGCCCCTGCCTCCAGGTTCCTCCCCTGTTTGAGTTCCTGTCCTGAATACTTTCAGTGATGGACTTTTATGTGGAACTATGAGTCAAATAAACCCTTTCCTCCCCAAGTTGCTTTTTGATCATGGTGTTTCATCTCAGCAACAGAAACCCCAAACTAAGACACAGGTTTTAGACAAATACTAGGAAATAGTAGCTCACAAACATGTAATGAATTAATGAAAATCATTACTTGAAAATATTTGGAAATGTAAATGGGTTTAAGAAATACTCAGACAAACTGCCTGCCTCTCTCTCCCTCGTGCTGGGAGTGTGTGTCACCTAGTGTATGTCACCACCGCCCATCAAAAGGAAGTTCTTTTGACCAGCTTATACATATTTCAGTGAGCCTTAACTGAGTTTTAAAAAAAAAACTCTCTAGAAATTAAAATCCGAAGAAAAATCTACTGAATACATACCCTACTGAATCTGCTTGAATTATAGATGGGAAAACTAAGGCACAAGCCAATAAAATGCCTTCCAAAGGCTTCAGCATTTAGACAGGAAAATAGTATCCAAGCACAACACAGTCACTAAGGTTGCTGGCTTGAACTCACATGTTGATATGGGCAGAGATTTGTGAAACTGCTTTCAGCATGACCCAGTCACCCTGTGCCCTGTGGTATGAGATGTTCCTCTCTAGCCAGAGATGCAGTCATCTGAAGGATGCTGTGATGCAGTCATCTGAAGGATGTGGTGATGACTTTCAGCTCATGAATTCATCTTAGGAGGTGTTCTTGTCAGCACACCCGTGGACCATTACAGAGCTGCTCACCCACCCTGTACCAATACAATTGTCTTTTTACTGTTTAGTAGAGATGAAAAGTAAAGAAAAATTCTAAGGACAAAGACCTTCCCAAAGAAGAAATCCAAAGAAATAGAAATAATAATGCAAAATAGTTAGCTATATAATTTCTAAGATTTTCACTTAAGTGTGGAGTCAAATAACACTATTATTCATTGCACAGCTGTGGATCAATTTGCTCATGTGTGAAACGTATGAAATACAATAATTTTCCCTTCAGATGAATGATCCTGGCTTGAGTTACCCATACAATTTGATAAAAATACATTATTCCAGATGGACTCCAGTTGCTGGGCAGATGGAAATGTTTAAATAAAGCTCTAAGAACTTATTATACTAAATTAGGTGGTCAGGGAGGGAAAGCATATGAATATAACTATAAACTACATAATTTATAAGTTTACTAATTTATTTAATTTCTACTTCCATTACTAAAAATTCTTCAAGAAGAAACATTTAAAGTTTTTAAAATGTTGAGTTTTAGGGTCAAGATATTATCAATGAGCTGTAACCAATACGAACAGGCTAATCATACAGTGACATTGCATTTTAGCATACAGAGACAACGGATCCATCAACCTTGCTTAGGTTTCTTTCTCCTTCTCTCATTGAACAGGACCCACCCTCAGGTGTATACCAGTGAAAACGTCGGGGACATCACTAGGGTAACTGTGATATGGGACGTGGGGATCTGGCAGAGCTGATTGTGCCACTTTCAGGTGTACTCTGCTGTTATCACGCTTGGACTTCAATTCTATTTAATGATAGATTGCAGCTAGTCCTATCCACATTTATGGATAATTTCACTTGAGCAGAAAAACAGAAATTAAGTCATAATGATGCCTCAGTTGGCATCTCACATCCAAGAGTTTTATCTCCAGTAGGACTCAATCCTGCTTCAGGATCTGCTTTGCAGAGAAGATGTTACTCTCCACTGCAGATAACATGATCTTGCTCCAGAATCCCAAAGGTCTTCCTTGAGCATTACCCACTGGAAGTTTTATTAAACTACAGACCACACCCTTTTCCACCATAAACATCACCAGCTCCCAGGATTGGTAGCACAAGACCTTTGGCCACACTGTATCCCAGACCTGTTTCAAAGCCCTTTCCAGCCAGCAAATGCTGGAAGCCATCTGTGGAGCCTGCAAATGCTAGAACCTTTCTGTGGAGCCTGCAAATACTGGAAACCTTCTGTGTAACCAGGTCAGTGGACTGGAGCTGAAGTCTAGTCTAAGCTGTAGAGGATATTACCTATAAAACCCAAGGAGAGAACTGGGCAGTAGTGGTGCATGCTTTTAACCCCAGCACTTGGGAGGCAGAGGCAGATGAATCTCTGAGTTCCAGGACAGCCAGGACTACACAGAGAAACCCAGTCTTGAAAAACAAAAAGGGAAGCCAAGGAGGCCTACTAGTGGCTGCAGTTCCTGTCCTTTGGTGGGGATGCAACGTACAACATTTGGATTATTACACTACAGGATTATTACTCTACTGTGTCCCTAATCACTGGACACCCAAAAACTTCACAAAAGTGCCAGGTTACTGCAACTTGTAAGGATGATATCCCATACTTATAGACTGGCAACTCTTACAGTGGAGGAATTGACCACATCTGTAACCCTTTAATAGTCATGGTGACAAGGAACAAAAATTTCAAGAGGAATGTATCCAAACATCTCCATCTCATGTTTTAAGGTCTCGGTTTCCTGACAAGGGTGTTTGGAACTCTATTTATAAGGCCCTGGCTATTCTACTCCACCACAAGAGATAAGAGCCCCTTTATAAACTACTGAACAGGGGCTCTGCCTCTCAAATTTAGGGTTTATTTCTTAATAAACTCAGTTTCCCTTTATCATCAGCCAGCTCAACAGGATTTCTGCTCCTCATATAATATTATTCAAATGCCTGATTCTGCGCACCTACCTGCAAGGGTGTCCTCTATCGGTGTCTCTACATGTCCCCTCTGGAGGGGTAAGCAGCAACCAGACTGAGGGTTTCAGTCAGGGATTATCTAGGCCTTGCTGGGTAGGAATAAACTAGGCTCCAAACCCTAGCTCACTCACTATCTGATCCAGCAAAGCAAACTTGAAATTGATTGTATTAATACTGGTCAGCTGTGAAACATTTTTTATAAAAGGAATGAGCATTTAAAACATTATTGGTAGAAGCTCCTGGAAAGATGAATGGAACATGAGTAAAAGGATCCTTATTAAAGAGAAGCCAACATCTGTTAAAAGAGGAAATGGGGGTACTCCTACTCCATATTCTAATTTCTTCCATTTCCAATCATAGACTGTTAGAGGAACTGCAAGTCCATGTACAAAGAAAGGCCTACTTCAGGTTAAATGCAAAATGGGTCCCTAGCAACTGCTAAGTTCTGTATTCAGTACGGGTCCCTAGCAACTGCTAAGTACTACGTTCAATGCAAAGAGTAGAAAAATAGTAAGTAGAGCCCCTGAGTGTCCCATATTTCCCATGAAGCTAGGCAGACATGCAAGCTAACCTTTTGCTTTGCAACAACCCCTATTTCTCATTGAAATTGGGGCTAAGCACTGCTTATCATAAATAGCACACAAAAATAAAGTATAAATATCTCCTATAGAGATAGCCTCAAAATATGTTCTGTTTCATAATGATGATTACTAAGATATATCTCTCCTTTCTTCAGAAAGCGGAAAAATGGGGCTTGTCAAAAAGGTAGGAATAGAGCCAACACCTGCAGTTCTATGACAACACCTGCAAACACACCACTAAGCTTCCCTTTCTTCTAGCTCTTTAGAACAGGAAATACTGTCAACTCTTCCATATAAGGAAGCAGAGGCCTATAGGGGTTACATAGCTTGTCCATGCTCAACCCATTAATTAACAGAAAGGATCCATTGTTGGTGCAGAAATTTACGTATTTTATTTTTGAGGGCCTCATCTGCATGCTGGACTTTAACTCAAGAATGAAGGAATTTCTTGAGTCAAACTATTTTATTTCCAACATAAAAATATTTTCTGTGTTACCAATTTTAAAATATAATGACTTTTGCCCCTACTAATTAAAACCAGCTTGTTTTGAGCAGCAGTAATAGATGTTTTTCTCTCCATCGTAAATTTTTTGATGGTAACTACTGTGTCATACTCACCTCATCCCAAATCAACAGGAAAAAGGTCCAAATGTCCTTTGTACTGATATATGCTGAGCCAAATGAAAACAAAACTCAGTTCATCTTTCTGCTAACTCTCCAGTTGCTATGGTGGAAGAGTGCTAATTTCTCATCTTTTTCTACAGTCCACAGGACTCAGATCACAGTGGCAAGGTCTTTCAAAACCCTTAAAACACATTTTTTTTTAATCTTAGTATGGTGGTAAACCCCTGAAAGACTCAAGAAGACTGACAAACGTTCAACCCCAGCCTGACATACAGAGTGAGTTCCAGGGCATTAAGGATTATGGAGTGAGATCCTGTTTTAAAAACAAAAAGACAAATCAAACAAAGTCTGTTGAGAAACCAAAAACGTTAAAGTATGTTTTGCTTTGTTGTTTTGTAACAAAGCATAGATGCAGTTATAGAGAAGAACAAGGAGTTCAGCCCTAGATTTTTCTTGCAAGACAAGAAATGGCCAATCAAAAGCATTAATATGGAGCACATGTGATTTAGGACACAGATTCTTAGAGGAAGCTTCAGGAAATGTGACCTTGACAGTAGCCTTCAAATTATACCGGAGTGAAGAACACAGGCTTTGGAGACAAGTGGGCATAGTTTAGATCTGTAACCCTGAGCTGTGTGGTCTTACATGAGTCACCTACCTCTCCAAGTACCTCTGTGCATGTAAAACAGAGATAATCACAGTGTTGTGGGTATTAGAAGCAAAAGCCAACATAAAGTAGCTCACACATGGCCAGCACATGATAAATACTCATTAAACAGGAATTCATTCTCATTATTATTTTACTGTGCACGCAGCTAGCTGCTTCGTGTGTCTGAACTGAATGATAACAGCATTTGCCATGCACATAATTTTAATGCCCTTTGAATCCCCACAGTACCTTTCATCTCAGAGGACCAAAGCCCTGGAAAATATTAACCCCTTTTTATTCCTGTGGGTATAGGTGGGAGCTCATATAATAGCCTAGCTATTTAAAAGAAGTATGATAGAGAGAGCCAACTCCACATGTATAAACCAAACAGAACCCAGGTTTCATTTTCTAGACTCCTAAAATTAAATGGGTCATATTATTTGCTCCCAGTGGCTAAATATTGTTTATTGGTAGCGTAAATCAATGTTGCTGATGAATTACTCTTTCCAGTAATGGGGATGAGTTTGTTTTTTTGTTTTGATTTTTTTTTCAAACGGCTTTCAGATTTTCTAAATGTGAATTTAAAAGTCTGTCAGTCTGTGTGCCGATATCACAGAACAGATTGCAAATGTAACAGGATGCAATCTAGTCAAACAAATGCAAGGGGAACGCCAGCAGGCTTAATATTAGGACCGCTCCTGTTCACAGGCTTTCCTAATGACGGGACAATTGTTGGTGCTGATTTGTGGCTGGCATTGATATTCAGGCAGCGACACTTTCATCTGCAATCCAGCTCCAAAGTGTTTAATCCTGCCAATGAATTTGCTGTGTCTGCAAAGAAGGACTCCAGAGAACCTCTCCAGATAATAAGAAATGAGAATATTCCCGAACAACCTCCATTCTAACTCCAGAATCCTCCCTAAAACCATTGTTTGGTCATGTACTGGGATGTCTGCATCTTAACAACTTATGTGAATTAATAACTGAACACGGCTTTAGGATATTAGAATCAGTCGATATAGAAGGAAAGAGGATGTTGAACTGTAGAAGGATATTCCAAGAGTCCAAACTTATCTAACATCACCTTTGCAAAAAAAAAAAAAAGAAAAAGGTGGGGGAGGAGTGCAAATATGTTCAGACTGCCAGCCGCATTTACTGTGGGGACCAGATTTTTTTTCTTTTTCTTTTTATCAAACAGCACCTGCCTCTCTATTCAGAGATGTCTGCGTGCAAGGATAAGTGAGAACAACAAAGGCTTCCACTGTGGCGGCGGCTGCATCGTTTTCTTAGAACTTGCCATCATATGCTTGAGGTCAGAGAGTGGGATCTGGAGCAGGAAATGAAGCTTTTAATACCAGGTGAATGGATTTTTGTAAGAGGTTAGGAAGCCACGGATCTTAAAGAGAAAAATGCATCTTTAAATATAGTCACATTTCTTTTGTGCTGTAATTATCAGTGCGTGACAAATCATTTTTTCATTCTGTCTCTTCAGGCAAAGGAAGTATCTGCTCCCATCTCTGTGCCCCAGCCAACCTGAGAAGCCAGAGTGGTCGCACTGCACCAGCTTTGAGGACATACAACTTATCTTGAAAAATAATCCTGAAATATCATCTTGAAGGAAGCATGGAAATATAAGTACAAATTCATAAAATAATTTTTAAAAAAAACAGAAGTTGTTGTCACATGTTCACTGTTTAAAGAGGTGATATTGAGTAAGTTGGTGATTTTTCTCCCATAATTCCTGCTGCAAAAAAAATGTTTATAATGCATAAATAAGGAGACATCAGACATGGAGAATAATCACCTTTGTTTTTAAAAAACAGATAATAAAATATAAAGTCAAATAGGAGCTTGGCTTGAGCCCAGCTCTGATGTTGGTGTCAAGAGTCCAGGGAAATGACTCAATTCCTGTGCAAGAAACAGTTTTTTAAAAATCCCTCCTAGGTTTGGTCCTGCCTCAACTTAATGGGCCAAGCTTTGTTGACTCCCCATGGGAGCCCTTACGCTTTGGGAGGAGTGGATGGGCTATGGGCTGGGGGTGTGGTGAGGTAAGGAGGGGTGGGAAGGAGAACTATGGTTGGAATGTAAAATGAAATTAAATAAATAAATGAATAAATGAATAATAAAACCCCTCCTAGAGTTGTAATGGGCAAGAAATGGTGTTTGTGAAGTGCTTTGAAGCTGTAAATACCATTTAAAAATCACCAGAACAAAAGAGTAAAATACAGGCATGCTGCTGCACATCTATAACCCAGTACTTGAGAGAGGGGGCCCAGAGGATCAGGAGTTCAAGGCTAACCTCTGGTACATAGTAAGCTTTAGGGCATCCTGGGTTACATAGAAACCTGTTTCAAAAAACAAAACTAAGAATGAGAGAAAAGAAAAACAGATGGGGGAGAACGAGAGTGATGGAAACTACAGCAGATAAACTTTGTAGCGTTAAATATGTCAAATATGTGTATCAGTGTTGTTGAAAATGGTCAATCGTCACTGCTCCGTTCTACCAGGTCTTCCAAAAGAACCAGCACCAATCCTTCCCAATTATTCCACAAAACAGAAAAAGAAGGTCAACATCCCAACTTACAGTATAAAGAGGCTGTTACCCTGATGGCAAAAGCAAACAAAGATGCAACATAAAAAGAAAACTGAAGACTAATCTCCTTGAATATAAACACAAAAGGTCTTAATAAAATGGTTGCAAACCAAATGAAAGCACATCAAGAAAAACATCCACGAGGGCTTGAGAGACAGCTTAGAGCACCTCCTGTTATTCTAGAGGACCCTTTGCTTCCCTGCACCCACATGGTGGCTCATGGTCGTTTGTAACTCCAGTCCCAGGGGACCTAATGCCCTCTTCTGACCTTCTCAAGCACTGCACAGATAGACCTGCAGTCAAAACACTCATACACATACGATAAAATGGAGAAAAATGAAAGGAAAAATGCAATGAACTGAAATTATACATGGCTGGTGAGATGGCTCAACAGAATAGGTGCTTGCCACCAACCCTGACAACCTAAACTGGAACCCCAGAACCCAGATGGTGGAATGAGAAAACCGACTCTCACAAGTTGGACTCTATCCTCCACATGCTGCCATGGTACATGCATGCCCAAACACACACACACACACACACACACACACACACACACACACACACACGCATGCACACACATACACACACATACACCACAATTTTTTTTTTTGGTTTTTCGAGCCAGGGTTTCTCTGTGTAGCTTTGGAGCCTATCCTGGCACTCGCTCTGGAGACCAGGCTGGCCTCGAACTCAGAGATCCACCTGCCTCTGCCTCCTGAGTGCTGGGATTAAAGGCATGTGCCACCAACGCCCAGCTCATACACCACACTTCTATAAAAGACCCTTCACAATGATCAAGTTGGCTTCATTCCAGTGATGGGCCAACATATACAAATCAATAAATGTACTATATCACAGAGAGAAAACACATGACCATTTTAATAGATGCAGAAAAAGGTTTTGACAAATTCCAGCATTTTTCATGATTAAAATAAAACCACAAAAACCTTAAATTGACTAGAAATAGAAAGAGTGTATCTCACCATAAAAGCTTATCTACAGCAAAGAAAACTGGAGTGAAGAGGTGACCTACAGAATGGGGATAGATCTTTGCCAGCTATACACCTATCAGAGAATTAATATCTAGAGCATACAAAGAATGTGAAATAATATAAACGCTGGCTCAGTAATATAGTTCAGTGACTAAAGGCACTTACTACCAAGGCTGAAAACCTGAATTAGATCCCCATGACCCACATGGCAGAAGAAAACAACTGACTCCTGAAAGTTGTCCTCTGACCTACACACCACACAATGTGGACCAAGGTTACCTGCACACATCTACACTTATGTGTGCTCATACACACAAATTTAAAACAGCGGTCCTGTGGGAGAAACTGCTATGATTTCTTTGCTAAATGGACATTTGTCAAACTGCCTCACAGATATTTATATTTATACCTAAAACTCAGTGCCATGTTCAGCCCTGGACAGAGAAGCTTCTGTTTGAAGTGGGCAACGGTTAATGAAAAGACTCACAACTGGTCAAAGAACCAAGAATAAACAATCTTTGAGCTCTCATCCATAAATGTGACATCCATCTAACCCCATGCAAAGTTCAGGGGCTATCACAAAAGGAGGGATGAAACGGGTGTGCGAACAAGGAAAGGGAAAGGACTACCGTAAAATACTGTCTTCTGGACATGGCATGACTGAGAAACCCATGAACTCTTAGCAGCAATAGCTGCCTACACAAAACCTGCACAAGGCTGGGCCCACCAACATTCCATTAGGGGTAGGGAAGAGGTGCATAGGGCCTCCTACCTTCCCGTGAGCTATAGGCAGTTAATGATTGCTGAGGGATGGACAATCTTATTCCTCAAGGGTAGACCATCTGGTAAATTGCCCTCCTTCAAGTAAAAATCTCCTAATCTTACTCATGCAAAAACCCCTGATTAAATGCAATGGAACACACACACACACACACACACACACACACACACTATACACACACACTGAAAGTAAGGAGGAACTTTTTTAACTTAAAAAAGGGAGGAGGAAATGGTAAGAGACAGTAATATCTGGGAGAATATAACCGACTCTCTCTCTCTCTCTCTCTCTCTCTCTCTCTCTCTCTCTCTCTCTCTCTCTCTCTGTGTGTGTGTGTGTGTGTGTACTTGTGAAAGAATAAGTAAAACTTAAAAAGAAAATAGTTTATTTTGCCCAAAAAATGCTGAGCAGTAGCCGGTGATCCAATGTCCACTATGTTCTCCATCCACTCTAGAGAAGAAGGCAACATAGAGCCCAAGCAAAAGGTAGACTAATAGAGGATAAGCTTTGGAGAGCTTGCAGGGCTTCAGTGACCTTTACCCACAGAAAAACGTTCATGGTAACTTGGCAAAGAACTTCTTTCTGTCCTAAAACTTCATGTGCTTGTGTGGCCTTACATAAATTCAGCAGTCAATGACTAGTGTCCATTGCCAAAATCCACAGCTTTCTATTGTTGCAGGAACTAAAGATTTTTAAATACAAGAACCTTAAGCTCTTGTGGCAATTGTGGCTACAGAACTATTATACATTTTTGCTTTGAAAACAAAGTCTCTTTAATGGCACAGTCACACATACATAAGTTGCCACACTTAGGGAAAATAGTTTTGTGAGAGGACAAGGCCACTGGTGGTCACGTATGAAGAGCCAATGGCCTGACAGTTCTTCTTGGTACAGATGAGGTAAAACAGGAGGGTTGTCAGTCTTCCTTTGCATGGATGGCCATCAGCCATATCCACTTGGGTAAGCTGGAACTACATTTCCCCGAATCCTTTCTTTGTCTTGTCTTGGTTAGCACTGGCCTCAAGAGATGTCTGCATGAGCAATGAGAAGGGAGGCAAACTTGCAGCCCATGTGCTCAGATCATAGCTGCTAAGGCAAAGAGGGGCAGAGATGTCAGCAAGATCCAGTTTGTCCTGGCCATCCTGACCTTCATTTCTAGCTTCCTGCCTGCCATGATGACCTCTAGCAACACCATTGCACCACCAAACCCATCTATACAGCCACAAAGAACTGAAGCATCCTACAGTCTTCTGTTGCCATTCTGTTTCTAACTCCATGCTACCAGCTGGACATGACAGGCTTCCTGCAAGCTTCAACTTGCTTATCTACCCTAGAACCGGTTTAGGTCAGGTTCATTGCATAGTGCAAGTCATCTAAAATGAAGAGAAGAGTACTGACTTCCTTGACTCTAGTACTCAGTCTGTCTCTTTGCTCTTGCAGTTTCATGGACATGCTTTCTGCTTGTGCAGTTTGTAGCATGTTTTGACATCTCGCAGCTATCCTTAGAGGTATTTATTATCCTTGATTTGGAATTCATCCATAGTTACTAAGTAGAATAATTAGTAAGATCCAGAATAACAGGCTTAAAAAGTATAGCTCATGATACATTACATGAATAGTATGCGTGAAGGCCTGGGTTCAATTCTGAGCAACTCCCCCAAATAGCCAGAATAACAATCAAATTCTAAATGGATGAATTCTAAGGACAAGATTTTATTGCAAGACTTTCTAAAGAATTGAAGATAAGTTGTATAGTAAGATGGTTATTAAAAAGTATTTTTTGTCGGGTGTTGGTGGCACACGCGTTTAATCCCAACACTTGGGAGGCAGAGACAGACGGATCTCTGAATTTGAGGCCAGCCTGGCCTACAGAGTGAGTGCCAGGACAGACTCCAAAGCTACACAGAGAAATCCTGTCTCGAAAAACAAACAAAAAAAAGTATTTCTGTAAATTTAGAGAACAAATTATTCAAGGAGAAGAAAAAGCTGAAAGAAAAGTACAGAGCACATTCATAAATTATTACTCAGAAAAGAAAAAGGTCCACTTACAGACTCTAAAAATCATGCTTTGTCTTTTCAATGCTTATACATAAAATACCATAGAAAATACAGATGCTCTGGAAACCAACTCTTATAACTTGTATGTGCTAGAGACACTTGTAGAAGCTTAGCGAAGCATATTGTTTCAGATTCAGGAATCTTGCAAACCAAATGGCAAACCCAACGTACACTTCTTTCCGTGGGACTGGCAAATGCTAGTCTCTTTAGAGTTTTCAGCGGTTGACTGGACGCACATGTGCGTGCAAACATACAAAAGAGAAAAAGAACAGAAGACACAATAATGATCCCAGCAGTAGTGACAAGAGACAAAGGTGTTCTCTGAAGCATGTGGCCCAGGCTGTGCCTGAGTTACTAACGAAGACTGAGTGGTGTGCTGAGACAGGCTCATCCCCGTGTGCATCCCCCCCTAACATCACACTCAGCAAGCCTCACTTTACTAGTTTGAATGGTGGGGATATTTTATTTACTAGTCATGGTGGGGATATTTGCACCATGGAAATCAGCAAATCCCCTGAGTGAGGACAATTTGTGCAGATAGTCAATTGATAAGGCCTAGAGTATCACTACTCTTCAGTCAGATGTGTATAAGCCAGGCCACACTCTGTTGGTCCTGTAGTATGTTATTCTGTGTTGCTTGATCAACAAGAAAGATTTGCTTAAGCAGAGGATAGAAAAATGCATAAAACACAGTTACAAAATATAGCAGACCAAAACATTTTTTTTTTCTTAAGGAAGACAGAACAAGATAGCTGAGGAGGTAAACCTATCACCAAACCCGATGACCTGAGTTTATCTCCAGAGCCTAAACCATGAAGGGCAAAACACGAACTTCATCAAGTTGTTGTGTGACATCCACTCATGTGCTGTGGTATGTGCATATCACACACACACACACACACACACACACACACACACACACACACACACTCACACTCACACACACACACTCACACACACACACACACACTCACACACACACACACTCACACACACACACACACACACACACACACACACACACACACTCACACACACACACTCACACACACACACACTCACACACACACTCACACACACACTCACACACACACACACACACACACACACACACTCACACACACACACACACACACACTCACACACACACTCACACTCACACACACACACTCACACACACACTCACACACACACACTCACACACACACTCACACACACACTCACACTCACACACACACACACACACTCACACACACACACACACACACACACACACACACTCACACACACACACACACACACACACTCACACACACACACTCACACACCACACACACACACACACACACACTCACACACACACTCACACACACACACACACACAAATAAGTAAAATGTAATAAAATGTTTAAAATAATAATTTTAAAGTAAAGGGAGATCTGGCTCGGCTGCAATTAGTCTATGATAACAAATGATGTAGAATAGCCCAGCACATTTCCTTCCTCCCTGGGGCTTCTGGGAAAAGCTGGCAGCATATTACTTTTTGCCATGCTTTCTCGATGCTACTGACTGATATGGCTCATTTTTTTTTCTATTTTTTAATTTAAATTGGAAACAAGCTTGTTTTACATGTCAATCCCAGTTCCCTCTCCCTCCCCTCCTCCCCTGCCCCCCTCCGACCACCTATATCATCCCCTTTCTGCTCCCCAGAGAGGATGAGGCCTTCCGTGAGGGATCTTCAAAAGTCTGTCATATCCTTTGGAGCAGGGCCTAGACCCTCCCCCATGTGTCTCGGCTGAGAGAGCATCCCTCTATGTAGAATGGGCTCCCAAAGTCCATTCTTTTGCTAGGGTTAAATAATGATCCACTACCAGAGGCTCCATAGATTGCTGAGGCCTCCACACTGACACCCATGTTCAGGGGGTCTGGATCAGTCCTATGTGGGTTTCCCAGCTATCAGTCTGGGGCCCATGAGCTCCCCCTTGCTCAGGTCAGCTGTTTCTGTGGATTTCAACAGCCTGGTTTTGACCCCTTTGCTCATCATTCCTCCCTCTCTGCAACTGGATTTCAGGAGTTCAGTTCAGTGTTTAGCTGTGGGTGTCTGCTTCTGTTTCTGTCAGCTACTGGATGAAGGCTCTAGGATGGCATATAAGGTTGTCATCAATCTCATTATAGAGAAGGGAATTTAAGGAACTATGGCTCATTTTTACTACTCTAAAAGAATACCTAATACTAAGTGATTCATTGGCTCATAGTTCTATAACCTGTGTAGCTTAAGATTGAGGAGGCTGCATCTGACATGGTAGAAGGTGGAGACCCCAATCAGAAAGAGAGAGGGGGTCAGAGTCAGTCCAAATGTCCCCTTTTGTACAGAAGTCTGCTCTTTGATTAATGCAATAATGCCATTAATCCATTCATGAAGGAGGAGTCCTCATGGGTTAATCACTACTTAAAAGTTCATGTCATACTGTTACAATAACAAACTCCAATGCATTGTGAAGGGAACCAACACTTAAAGCACAGACAGCCTCCTCCATGAAAACCAGGCTTGTGGATAGCCAGTGGCCTCAGTTTCCTGCAGTTCACTGATGGGTTTGATGGGCTAACAGTCTTTGCCACCAACAAGTTGGCATATCTTAAACTGAATCATCTAGAAAATACGACTTTGAGTGATTTCAAGGGAATACTCCAATGCTGATGAAATAGAAGATGAAATGGCAAGAGGATAAGAAAGCACAGAGACTAGCCAGCAAAGGCGCTGAAGGGTGGCCCCAGATGTGGGGAGCTATGGTAAAGTTAACTTTTCACCATGAGCAAGGTTCACTTGATGTTTTGAAGCCAAGCACACTGCAACTGCCTCTCCTTCTTCTATCCACAGTTGTCAGTGGGACTCAGTGTGAAAGTAGCCCAGACCAAGGCATGCAAGGAAAACTACAAGCTGCTTCTGTTGTAATTTTAAAAGAGGAGACCTTCTCTACATCTGCTTCTCAGAAGTAAAAGGTGAATTCATTTTGTAAATGCATTTTTATTGAAGCCCACATTTTTAAGTACTATAGTATACTGTCTCTCGGAGATGTACCAATTATATAGCTATTCATTCATTATCCTAAAAAGGTAATTCTTAGTTTAAGTGTTTGCATCTATTAGAGACAGTACTGTGAATTGAATTCAATTATCTTCAAGTTTTGCTTGAAATAAACATCAAAAATATAAAGGAATAAAATGGAAAGAATAACAAATGGGCCTGTAAAAGAGCAGAATTTGCCAGGTAGTGGTGATGCTACAGGCTTTTAATCTCAGCACTTGGGAAAAAGAGGCAGGCAGATCTCTGTGAGTTTGAGGACAGCCTGGTTTGCAGTGTGTTCCAGGACAGTCAGGACTATTGTACAGAGAAACCCTGTCTGGGAAAGAAAAGAGCAAAAGAATAACAAATGATGAGCTCTCTGTTTTAAGTAACAGTTGTTGGGCTTAGAGCAGAGGAGAGGAAGAGAGGTATGCAGCTTCCTTAGCAAGAGTCCTCTCAGAGCCCAACTGCTCTACTGCGCTTCCACGTTTGCCATGGCCCACTGTCTCTTTCCATAAATCTAAATTAGCATCTGCAGCCAGTCTCCCAGACACAGACTTGCACTTTGTGCCTCATTTTGAGCATCCACTGGCCCTGAACTAGGTTTAAATGGTGATTAGAGTGTTATTTAAAGGTTGATGCTCTTCTTGCAACATCACTCCAGCAATGAAACTAAAACCCCTTGTACAAAATCTTGCTTCATAATCAAGAAAAACATGCCTAGGTTCCAGTTTAGTGAAATTGTCTGGCATTTGTGATATTCAATGCCTTTGGATGTTTTTTCCCCACTGTGCTATTGTACATAACATTGAGCTTGAAACTATTAAGCAATAAAATGCTGTGCTAATCTGTAGTTGGAGCTGGATGAGAGTGTCCTTTGGGAGGTGTGATGATCCTGTCCTAGCTGGAGAAGGAGGGGGACAGGGTCTTCTCTTTTATCTTTGGTCTTGAGCCCAAAGAAGCTCTTCTCAAGGACACTTTGACCCCCCAAAATGAAAATGCAGTAGACAGAGTGGTCCTGGAGCCAGAAGCATACACTCGGGTGTAAAACAATGTGATAATAGCAGACATAATTGGCTTTTGTCTTACATTCTTTTTGTGGTGCTGGGGATTGAACTCAGGGCCTCAAGCAAATATGTCTTATATGAGACTCATCCTGGGAGACATTTTACCCCAGCTAGGGGTAAAAAATAACAGACCAAAGAAACTATCTCATCAAAGTCTGAATTGGGTGATTTTCTTGGGGTTACTTACAGGAGTAAGGATGACTCAAAGGTATCACTGGAAAGCTCACCCCAGCACAGGTTGTGCCAAGGATATGACCTGGAGCTCTCTGCAGGACTTTCAGGCAGCTCTACAGGTTCAGAGTGTCTCTTCCTGGCAGTTCAGCTAGTTAGAGAGTTCCCAACCCCAGCATTTTTCCCTGCTTTTATAACTGTGGGGAGAGGGTGATTGTGTTCCTTGTGAGCTTCAGCTTTCCCGAACTTGTGAAGTTGTTTCCCTGAGTATCTTGAGTGCACCTCCTCCCTGCAGAGGGAGATGCTTCAATGCAAAATCTATGGCTGCACTGCAGTGCTCTACCACTAAGTCACGTTAAGCTAGCCCCTGCCAGGACAGCTGACTATGAGAAGAAAGGATAATGTTGAGAGGAGGCTGGCAATTTTGTTAGTAACAAATCTGAAGTATTTCCTGAACATGACAGAGACCTTCCTCTAGTTTTCAGTTGTCCCCACTGAGAGCCAATGATGGTCATGGGCTACTTAGTCCCAGAAATTTGTGCGCTCTATTGATCTCAGTGAAGGAAGAGCACCCAAATGTGGTATTTGTAGTGTTTTGTGCACCATGGGATAGGATGGAAAGAGGAGAATATGAAGAAAGAATGGCCTATTCTGTCAACCTATGAACCTGGGAGAAAAAAAAACATACTCTATTTTTTAAATATAAATAATTCAAATTTTATTGATACCCAAGTAAAGGTAATAGCCCTGTAGCAAGAAGCAGCAATCTCAGTTCTGAATAGTTTTTTTGTGGTAAGAACATTGGGGCCCACAGTGTTCACCTGGTGTGCTGGCCAATTTTATGTCAAGTTGACACAAGCTAGAGTCATATGAGAAGAAGGAACTCCAACTAAGAAAATGTCTCCATAAGACTGGGCTATAAGCCTGTAGGGCACTTTCTTAATTAGTGGTTGATGGGGAGGGTCCAGCCCATTGTGGGTTGGACCATCCGTGGTGGTTCTGGGTTCTAGAAGAAAGCAGGTTAAGCAAGCCATGAGGAACAATCCAATAAGCAACACCCTTCTATAGCCTGTGCATCAGCTCCTGCCTCCAGGTTCCTGCCCTGTTTGAGTTCCTGTCCTGACTTCCTTCTGTGATGTGGAAGTGTAAGCCAAAGAGACCATTTCCT
Source organism: Cricetulus griseus (assembly GCF_003668045.3). Taxonomy (NCBI): domain Eukaryota; kingdom Metazoa; phylum Chordata; class Mammalia; order Rodentia; family Cricetidae; genus Cricetulus; species Cricetulus griseus. The sequence continues at coordinate 25,532,846 of NW_023276806.1, forward strand.
CCTCAACTTGCTTTTGATGATGGTGTTTCATCACAGCAATAGTAACTCAAACTGGGAGACCTGGAAAGCATGTGTCAACCGTTTGTGTCCTCCTGAGACACAAACCTAACAAGGATCACTCAACTGTACACTCTGGGAATCCCAGCAAGTATCCAATTGGGTATGAGCTAGATTGGCTTTGTATGTGTATTACATCAAGCATCGTTAACTAATGTTCTGTACAGAATGCTGAAGAACACATGAAGGTTGGGGAGACAGCTAAGTCAATGAAGTGCTTACTGTGCAGTCATGGGAACCTGAATTTGGTTCTCAGAATCCACATGTTGAAAAAAAAACAAACATGGTGCTGTGCACCTGAAATCCCAGTGCTGGGGAGGCAGAGATGTACAGATGTCTGGGGCTCACTGCCAGCCAGCCTAGCCTACTTATCAAGTCCCAGGTTAGTGGGAGACCTCATCTCAAAAAAAACAGCAAACAAAAAGGTGGATGCTGTCTAAGGAAAGACAGCTGAGGTTGTCCTCTGTTCTGTGCCCTACACACACACACACACACACACACACACACACACACACACACAGTGCACATACATGTACACATGCATATACATGAGCGTGCACAGACACACACACAAACTGCATAGGAAAAAATCACTCGTGAAATGCTCAGTAACATGAAAAGCTACCCATCTGTCTCCACAGCCTGTAGCTACTATGATCTCAGAAGCTCTGGAAAGCTTCAGGCTGCCCTTGACTTCAGAAAAGATCCAACCACTGTGAGAAAAGGGATGCTGAAGGTTGTTAGAGAAGCTAAAGAGACCAAGAAGGGCTACATGTCGATTCCAAAATGGCTGTTAAAAAAAAAATGCTAACACAGTTTGAAGGGCCTAATAAAATGTATGACTAATAATCCCCAAAGTATAAGCTGTGTGTATACATAGAGAACCCTTGAAACTGGTGGAAATGATATGAAAGTAGCTACTGCTATAGTTAAGCCAAACATTATAGGTCTACTGCTTCTACTTGTTTCCTGTACGGAGAAGACGCAAACGTGCAAGCCATTGCTGTTTCCTTCAATGATGTCATCCTGGATCCTCATTCCAAATCATCACAGAGGTTACTGTTATAATCACAAAACAATACCGTAGGGCTTTATGAAAAATAAAATACTTCCTTGTGTGTTATTGAATCTCACAATAGCCCCATGAGAAAAGCAAACTAGCAGAGCAGAAACATAGCATTAAGAAGGAGAGCCAGTTGATTGTGGCCCACACCTTTTAATCGCAGCACTTGGGAGGCACAGGCAGGTAGATCTCTAAGTTTAAGGCCAGCCTGGTCTTGAGAGGGAGTTCCAGGACAGCCAGGGATACACAGAGAAGCCCTGTCTTGAAACACACACATAGAGAGAGAGACAGAGAGACACACAGAGAGAGGAGAAAGGATGAAAAAGAAAGAGAAAGAGGAGGAAAAAAGGAAAGAGAAGGGATGCTGTCTTGGGGTACCTACAATGTCTGTGGCCATACCACCCGGAACATGTCCAATCCAGTCTGTAATGGAGTATCAGCAGAAATCCTAAAACTCCCAGAGTTGAAACCAGTGTTCTAAGAGTTAACTCCATTAAGTTTAGACGCCTCATAAGGATAGCTTTACGGGTGATGAGATTGGCTTTAAATACTCTCACAAGCTAAAATACGAAGCTGGGGAAGCTTCAGAAAAACAAAAAAATGGCTCAGAAAAGCACAAAGAGGTAGTGAGAAAAGGCAAGGAGCTACAAGCACAAACTTCTCAAGAAAGGGAGAATAGCTAAGAACTAAGCTTTCATTAAAAGTAGGGTGTGTGAAGGAGTTCTCTTTAGAACACCTCCCAACACCAGCCTTGGAAAGGGAAACCCCTCCCACCTCGTCCTCACTTCAACTCCCAAGATCCCCAGCCTCAGCCATGAGTCACACAGCAATTGCCTATGATATGAATCTGCCTGGATCCCTTCTGCTGCAGCAGGGAACTGCAGGCTCCTGCCTGCCTTTAATGAAGGAGAAAATCAGTGCGGCAATGTGTCTGCATGCTTGGAAGCTGGCAGCCAGCAAAAACCCCAGTGCGTTTGGCTAATTTTCTTTTCCAAGGCTTTTTACTGTAAAGAAAATTGGCCTCTTCAGATCAAGAGAAATCAAGGCTGGTATCCCGTTCTTAAACTTGTTCTCTTTGTTTCCATTTTAACGTGTCTCTAGAAGTTTCCTGTGAGTACGTAAGCAAGCTTTGTGTTGATTTTAATCACTTTTTCCTTCTGTTTCCAGGCTCTAGATATCCCCAGCCCTCAAGCATATTCAGTCCTTAACAGCAAAACTCCAAGTCCAGCCTAGTCTCATTTCATGAAAGGGAGCTGTGAGATTTAAAAAAAAAAAAAAAAAAAAAGACTGCATCCTGAAAGAAACTGAGACTCCTGTTCATGGGCTGAAGAGCTAAGTTCCCAGGAAGTCAACCAAACTAGCTGGGGAATAGAGAAGAAAGTCTTTGGGTGACTAATTTAAAGGCTTAGAACTTGAAATATCCACCCAGAAAAAAAATCTCTTCTATTCATCCTCAATGACACACCTGCTTTGCTTCTCAGTGAATCACCCTGAGTGGTTTGCACCTTCCTGTTTGATTCATTAATGCCCTGTGGTGGCTGGTTTAGTAGTACACACTCACAGTCCACACCTGAAATCCCAACACTTAGGAGGCTAAGCAAGATGGTCAGTATCCAAGCCAGTCTGGGATACATATAAATACCTTGTAAGATAGACACCACAGAGAGACAGACAGAGAGATGGAGAAAGATACTGAAAGAAACAGAGACACTGAAATACATATATACACATACAAGCGAGATACTGAAAGACACACATACACACAGAGAGAGAGAGAGAGAAAGAGAGAGAGAGAGAGAGAGAGAGAGAGAGAGAGAGAGAGAGAGAGAGGAGGTGGAAGAAGAGAGAAAAAAACAATAAAAATACACTGTCCAGCCTCTGTCCTCACCATCCTACTGGAACTTACAAAGGGGTCAGCATTGACCTGCAGGGCATGCTTCTTCTTGGAATTCATTTTTCTGGATTTCCAATTTAAAGACACAAGTCGTCTCCCTTTTGAGAAATTCCTCTTCTAGTCCACACCATCAAGCTCTCTGCATTTTCTTTCTGTTTCTCAGACCTTCAATCTTTAGTCTTCCCTAATTCCCCTCTCCCATCTTCTTAAAAGTTGAAGCCAGTCCTGATTCATATTAAAGCTTAGCCTTGACCATAGCCCTAGAGTAATGAAGGTGGACGTGCTGGAGAGCCTGGGCAGTGTGAGGCAGGGTTGAGAAAGCCAACAGAAGTAAGAGAGAGAACTTAAGTGTGTTCAGAGGACACAGAATATGGTGCTGCTATGTAAACAAACAACAAAAAAAAAATAATGAACTTTTAGCCAGGTATGGTGTCACTTGTCTATAATTCCGCTGCTTTACTCAAGAAGTTAAGGCAAGAGAACTGCCATGAGTTCAGGCCATCCTGAGCTGCACAGCAAGATCCTATCTCACGGGCAAAGGAGGAGCTTCTTAGAGTCCTTATCGAGCATGCACCACATCCTGGGTTTGAGGGACCAAATAACCCATGGCATAATGCTACACAGACTGTAATTCAAGCACTCAGGAGACAGAGTCAAGAAGATCAGGAGTTTAAAGTTATCCTCTGTTACATCACAAGTTCAAGGGAAATCTGGGCTACATGAGAGCTGCATGCCTTAAAACAAACAAAAAGAAACACACAAAAAAAATGACTAATGATATAGCTTGGTGGCACTTGCCCAGGGTGCTCTGGATTCAATATCAAGCACCCTCAAAATAATAAATTAAAAATAAATGTTGTGCAAAGCAGTGGTAGAGCACACCTTTAATCGGAGTACACAGGAGGCAGAAGCAGACAGATTTCTAAGAATTTGAGGCTGGCCTGTTCTACAAAGTGAGTTCCAGGATAGCCAAAGCTACACTGAGAAACCCTGTCTCAAAGACAGACAGACACACACATACAGAGAGAGAGAGAGAGAGAGAGAGAGAGAGAGAGAGAGAGAGAGGAGAGAGAGATGCCATATGGGCTGGAGAAATAGTTCAGTTGGAATGCTTGCCCAGCATTTCCAGAAGCTCTTGGTTCAAGCCCCAGAATCAGGTAAAACCAGATGTCCAGATGTAGTGGTCAGGCAAATGCCTTTATCGCAGCATTAGCGAGGTCAAAGCAAGAGGGCCTGAAGATCAAGCTCATCTACAGGCTAGGCTACCTCAGACCCTGTCTCAAAAACAAATGTTTGATGAGAGAGTAGCCATTGTTTCTTTGAGAACTTCAGACACAGTGTTTCTCCAGGCTAGACAGAAAGAAATGATACCGTGAAATTAATTTCCAATATGCTAGCAGTGGTGATAAATTCCACAAAGTCAGTAACCAGGTTCTAATAGTTACCAGTCAAAGCAAGATGGAAGTGATTACTCAGAGGTTTTAATAGCCATCAGGACACCCTACTATGAAATTCTTAGAGGTAGCATCCTCACTACAGAATTCTTAGCGGTAACACAGCGGCTGACTACAAAGTCAATGGCTAAACAGCATAAGACAGACAGAAAAGCTTCTGAAGTTAAAAACTGCAATCTGCCACCACCCATGTGTCCCACTACTGAAAGGTACAATGACCCCTTCTAAAAGAACATAGACTATGCATACTACTGCAATAAGTATATGCAATAAAGCTTCCCCAAATTCATTATGGAAAAGACCATTGGCCATTTGCCATAGTAAATTGCTGGAGGAGAGGACTCTAACTTCGGCAGCCTAATGAGATATACAAAGGCTAAAGCGACAGAGTAGCAAAGGCACATGAACCGCCCTTAGGCCCTGCCACTTCAGTGGAGTTCTTAAAGGTCTCGTGAATCCTAGCCAAAGTCAACTTCACAATAAACCCATAGATAAAACCTGGCATTTCTGTCTCCTTGTGTGTACAGCTGGGAGAGCCATACTTTACAACTAGCAAACACTCACATGATCCTCTTTTGTAAGGGAGGCCTTATTTACATAAAAAAATTGAGGCAAGGGGCCGGAGAGGTAGCTGTGCCAGAGAGATGGCTCAGCGGTTAAGAGCACTGACTGTTCTACCAGAGGTCCTGAGTTCAATTCCCAGCAACCACATGGTGGCTCACAACCACCTTGAATGAGATCTGGTGCCCTCTGCTGGCGTGCAGGCAGAAGACATAATAAATAAATAAAATCTTAAAAAAAAAAAAATCGAGGCAAGGCTTCAAAGTCAGGTGGGGCACTCACACCTATAATGCCAGCACTTGACAGGCTGAGGCAGGAGGATTGATGCCAATTCAAGGCCAGCCAGGGCTATATAAGGTCCTTTCTCAAAACCACAAAAATAAGCCTGACATGGTGGCATGCACCTATAATCTCAGCACTCAAAGAGCTAAGGCAGGAGGACAAAACAAGTCAGGGGCTAGCCTGGGCTACAAAGCAAAAACTTCTCTTAATAATAAATAACTACATGCATAAATATCATTTAAAATTAGGTTCTGGTTTTAATTTTCATGTAGGTATATATAGTGTATTAAGCATAGCTCCCGCCTTCTGGCTCTTCCCTATTCTGTCTTTCTCCCTGAACTGTTTGTCATCTTTGTTCCACTGGACACTTTTGGAACTACATAAAATCCAGAAACCACCTAAATGAGAAACACCTAAGATAAATTTGTCTTTCTGCAACTGGCCTAATTTGCTTACTGTGTTGGTCTCAGTTGCATCTATTTCCCCGCAAATAACCTAACTTGCCATTCTTTCTGGCTAACAAATTCCCATGTGTGTGTCTCCTTGTCCATATTCATTTCCTCTGTTGTTGGACATCTAAGCCTAGTTCTGTAACTTAGCTATTGTACACAGTGCTGTAGTAAACATTGATATTCAGGTTTCCGTGGTATGCCTGCTAAGAGTCCTTCGTATAAATACACGGGACTGATATACCTGGGTCATACAATAAATCTGCTTCTAATTTTTTTTGAGAACCTCCAAAATGATTTCAGTATGGCAAAATTAGCTTAAATTCCCACCAACAGTGTACAAAGATCCCTATTGTTCTCATCTATATCAGTGATTGTTATTTGTTCTTTTTCATTTTTTAACTCTCTAAGTGTGTGTGTGTATATATGTGTGTGTGGTTGTCGTTTTGTACACATGAGCTCAGGTGTCTACAGAGGCCAGAGGCATAGGATCCCCCTGGAGCTGAAGTTAGAGGTGATTGTGTCCCATGTGAATTCTGAAAACTAAACTCAGGTCTCCAGTAAGAGTATCAAATGCTCTTAACTGCTGAGCCATCTCTCCAACCCTGTGTTTTAACTAGTTGGTTGGTTGGTTGGTTGGTTGGTTGGTTGGTTGGTTGGTTGGTTGGTTGGTTTGAGACAAGGTCTTACTATGTATGACTGCATTAGAACTCTCAGATACCCAACTGCTTCTACCTTCTCGGTGCTAGGATTAGACACACGCCACCCTGTTCTGTTTGCCTTGTTTTCCTCTTTTTTTAAGTTTTTTTCAAAACAGGGCTTCTCAGAGTAACAGTCCTGGCTGTCCTGGAACTTGTCTTATTTTCTTAATGTCTGACTTTCACCTGGAATAAGAAGGACTCTCCATGTAGAGGTTGGTCATGTTTGCTTTGTTTTCTTTGGTTTGGTTTTTTGGTTCTTTGAGCTCAAAAAGGTTGTCTCTCCGTTAATGCCCATTTTGATTCTCATCCCCATAGGCCCTTTTCTAGACTGCTGTGAATTCATCCAGGACACCACGCAGACTCACAAGAATAACAGTTTCTTAATATACAATCATAGACACCAGCCCCTCACACAAGGATCACCAATTCACCAACTATAGGATTAAAAGGGACAGTGTTGACCTTAGTTCCTCTTGACACCCTAACTCAGAAGTCAGTAGCCAGAAGTTAGGTCAATGTCATAAATCCTTTGGGCCTCACCTCCTACTAACCCCTGTTCTATAAAGCTGTTTCTTTTTATGTAAGCAAAAAAGGGCTACTAGGGCCAGGCGTTGGAGGCACACGCCCTTAATCCCAGCACCGGGGAGGCAGAGGTAGACGGATCTCTGTGAGTTCGAGGCCAGCCTGGTCTCCAGAGCGAGTGCCAGGATAGGCTCCAAAGCTACACAGAGAAACCCTGTGAAGAAGAAGGAAAAAAAAAAAAGGGCTACTGAGTGGTGTTAGCACATGCTTTTAATCCAAGCATTCAGGAAGCAGGGGCAAGAGGATCTCTGAGTTCAAGGCCAGCCTGGTTTAGAGGCTTGGCTGCTTTGCTTCTCTGATCTTCGGCTTGAAGCTTGAACCCCAATATCTGTCTCTGGTTTTTATTATTCATATTACACTACAGCGTGAGCTTAGGACGGCCAGACCTACACAAAGAAACCCTGTCTCAAAAAACAAAGGCTGGAATATCAGATCACAGATATATAGGAATATCTGTTGAGATATATATATATATATATATATATATAATATATATATATATATATATATCTGCTGCTATATAGGAATTATCCATTCAATCTCCCACCCCAGGTACAACAGGCAGGCTCCCTGCTATTACCAACAGAACTGTTAAAACACAGGGAGGGTGGGGCTATAGGACCGGCTTCTCACTGCCCAGGCCCAAAGCAACCTCTTTCATGCCCTTGTATCCTGTATAGTACCTTTTCTAAGCTACCAGTACATAGCTGCCCCAGGTCAGATTATTCGCCCTGTAATAAGGCCCTAGTGCCAGTCAAAGTCCTCTTCCTTTACAAGTATATGAAAGTAAGAAATTTCTTTTGTTCTTCTAGGCTGTTGGATCTCCTATCCCAGCTGCTGATGGCCAGCATAACTCAAGGATATTCCACCTGAAACACAGCTCAGTGTTCTCCTGTCAAACCTGAAAAGAATCGTTCTTTATTATGTAAAACAGGCTGTTCACTTCCTTGGTTAGGTTTCTGCCAAGATATTTGTTTTAAGCTCTTGCGGATGTGATCATTTCCTTGATTTCTTTCTCGGTTTTTTTGTCCTTGGTTTATATGAAGGCTGCTGATTTTGTATGTTAATTCTGTAACCTGCCAGTGGTTCTCAACCTTCCTAAAGCTGCGACCCTTTAAGACAGTTCCTCGTGTTGTGGTGACCCCCAGACATATACTTTCATTGCTACTTCAGAACTGTAGTTTTGCTGCTTTTATAATCATAATGTAAATTTCTGTGTTTTCTGATGCTCTTAGGCAACCCTTATGAAAGGGTGTTTCAACTGCCCCCAAGGCATTGTGACCCACAGCTTGAGACCAGTGGTTTAACAGTTCTCAGAGTATTCCATAAAATCTTTAGGATCTCTTACATAGAAAGTTATCATACTACAAATAACATTGCAGCTTCTTCCTTTCCTAGTAGTATCCCTTATGTTTGCTTCTATTACCTTGTTGCTCTAACTAAGATTTCTTGTAACATGAATAATAAAAACCCAGAGACAGTTATTGGGGTTCAAGCTGAAGATCAGAAAAACAAAGCAGTCCATCACTAGCTCTTACCTCTGCCTTAGGCTGAAAGGGCTGTCCTGATCTCAGTGTGACTGGAGAATAAATCTCTGAGACTGACAACTGAATGCCCCGATCCTATCTTATATATCTCTCTCGAGCTGGGATTAAAGGCATGGGATCCCAAGAACTGAGATCTTCTTTGTGTGAGATGTTTCTCTGTTAGACTGGTTCACTCTAATGTAACTCTGGATGGCCTTATACTCACAAGGATCCATCTGCCTTTGTATCCTAAGTCCTGGGATTAAAGGTGTGTGCAACTACTGCCCAGCTTCTATAGCTAACTGGTGTGACTGGTAGAACTAAAGTTATGTGAAGAGACACCATGACTGTGGCAAAGATTTTCTCATAAATGAAAACATTGCTTATAAAGAAAAATACTTAACTGAAGCTCACTTACAGTTCAGAGGTCTAGTCCATTATCATCATGGCAGAAAGCATGGCAGCATACAGACAGCCACAATGCTGGAAAAGGAACTGAGAGTGCTGTAGCTCACAGACTCACAGACTCTGTAAGACTTCTTCAGTGGAGACGCGTCTAAGTTACCTCCCTGATCATTTGCTTGACAGTTACCTTTATGGGATGCAACTCGCAAGAGTTCTCAGAAATTTACAGCTGTGAACATCTGTGTTTGAAAAGGAAAAGAATTTCAAATATCAATTCAATGAACTGAACGTCTGCCCAAAGTCAGCAAAGGGGGCTGGAGATATGTTTAGTGGTTAAGAGAATGAACTGCGGGACTGGAGAGATGTCTCAGAGTTTAAGGGCACTGACTGCTCTTCCAAGGGTCCTGAGTTCCCAGCAACCACATGGTGGCTCACAACCATCCGTTATGAGATCTGGTGCCCTTTTCTGTTGTGCAGATATACATGGAAGCAGAATGTTGTATACATAATAAATAAATAAAATCTTAAAAAAAAAAAAAAAGAGCATGAACTGCTCCTCTAGAGGGCCTGAACAATGCTCAGCACCCACAGCAGGGGCTCACAACTGCCTGGAACTCCAACTCCAGGGAATCTAATACCCTCTTTGGCCTCATTAGGCAATGAAATCACATTCAGACACAAATACACACACACACACACACACAGAGAGAGAGAGAGAGAGAGAGAGAGAGAGAGAGAGAGTTTTTTAATTATAAAATAAAATCAACATGCCTTCCCAGCATTTGGGAAGCAGAAGAAGGTGGATCTCTATGAGTCTGAGCCAGCCTGGCCTGCATAGTGGGTTCCAGGCTAGCCAGCAATGTAGCTAAAAAGGGGGGTGGGTACAAAACAAGATATTTTGGTATTTCTTTTATTTTCAACTAAAATGGAATTTCATCACCTCTCTTTGCTTTCCTCTCCCTACCCCTTCCATAAACCCCCTCCCTGCTCTTTCTCAAATTCCTGGCTTTTTTATTGTTATTATTACACATATGTATAAATGCATAGATTCATAATTATAGCCTTGGAAATCCATTTAGTGTTGCTTGTTTGCAATTAATTTGGGGGATGACCACTTAGCATTGAATAACAAATGAAGGAGCTCATCCATGCAGATGACTACTTCTCTCTTTCTCATCAGTCTTTGGTTTTCTGTAGTCTTTGTCTAGGGTGGGGGGGGTCCCATTAGATTCCCCCCTTTCACAATAACTTGCCATTGGTGTTGTCATTGGCCAGGTCCTGTTTAGGCAGCTGTATTGTTGAGATATAATAGGCACAGTTTCCCTGTTGTTTCTGGAAGACTTGATCCTACAGCAGACTTCCTGTCCCTCTGCCTCTTATCTTTTTGCCCTCTCTTCCCTGGGCTTTTTTTCTTTCTTTAAAAAAAGAAAACAAACAAAAAAAAAAGAAAAACAAAAAAAGATTGGTGTGGTAAAGGATGTGTGCAGTAGTGCATACCTATAATCCCAGCACTTTCGAGGTAAAGGTAGGAGAGGAAGGTATTCTTATTGAGTTTGAAGCCTCCCTGGGCTATGAGAGATAAAAAGACAAAGGGGTGTGGAAGAAAAGGAGGAGGAGAGGAAACAAAAGAGCAAATTAAATCCAAAACTGAATGGAAACAAATGTAACTGAGCTAGAAAATAACAGTAAAACTAGCAAAAGTTTTATTTAAAAAAAGAAAAAGGAATTACTAAGATGGGGAATCAAAGAGAGATCGTAACTCCCAACCTTTGAGAAATAAAAAAGCACTGTAAGGGTCTACCACGAACAGATGTGTAGTAACAAAGCAGACAACTTCTGTGGGCTCTGCCACTTTGGAAAACCTTTAGGCAATGGTTCAACATTAGAGTGGAATTACTGTATGGCTCCACAACTCCTATGCACTTACAAAGAATGAGATATGTACACACAAAATTGTGAACACTAGTGTTCACAGTAGCATTATTCATGTGAGTCAAAGTGGAAACAAGTCAAATGCCTATCAATTAATAGATATAAAGCATAGTATATATCTATATACTTACCAATAAAAAGAAACGAGATGGACATGCTGTTATATGCCTATAAGGAAGACCAATAGTTCAAGGTCATCCTGGGCTACCTAAGACCCTGTCTAAAAACACAAACAAAGGAACAAGCAAAAAACAAAAACAGCATGAGCCTTGAAAACATTATGCTGGGTACAAGTAGCAAATAAGAAAAATCAAATATTACATTGCTGTGTTGTTACAGTGTACTACTAGCGTGCCCATCCTAGTCTGATTCATGGAGGAAGAGCTGATGAGAGCTTGTCAACGTCTGGGCAGCTGAGGGAACAGTGTGACCATGACTGCCAGCAGGCATCAAGTTTCTTTTGGGGAACCAAAAACATTCTAAAGTTAGAGTACAGTGACCTCATGCCATGTTGCTTTCCATCTAGCTTCACAAATAGCCCTGCTGTGTCTTTGCCATCTTCTCTCACCCCTTCTTCTATTTTGATCCTTCTATGCCTCTTGTTTCTCCCAGTTCTGCTTCACAAACAGCCTCCAGCACAGTAAGCACCTCTCTGTCTCATGTCTTCACATCAGAAGACCAAAGCCATAGCTACTATTGTTTTCTGGGGACCCACCAGTCCAAATGACTCCTGTAGTCACATCTGCAGATGTGACTATATGAATGAATGAATATGCCATTCAGAGCATATCTTCCTTGTGTTGTTGCAAAATCTAAGAACAGACAGAAGTGTCTGTAATACTATGGACTTTGAACAGCAGCCAGATCTAACCCAATGTTAGGCCATGCCTGGTTGGTAACTTAGTTCATACACTTGACCAAAAATTCAATTTTCTATTATCCATTTGGTTATGGGCTGTATTCATGTCTGTTTTTAATGACCTTTTAAATTACTTTGTAATGGGCTGGAGAGATGGCTCAGAGGTTAAGAGCACCGGCTGCTATTCCACAGGTCCTGACTTCAATTCCCAGCAACCACATGGTGGCTCACAACCATCTGTTATTAGATCTGGTGCCCTCTTCTGATGTACAGATATACATGGAAGCAGACTGCTGTATACATAATAGATAAATAAAATCTTTAAAAATAAATAAATTACTTTGTAACAGTAGTTATGTAGATATTGTTTCACTTCAATGAAAACCAGGCTAAATTCATCATAGATAAGATATGTAGGATTTGATTTGTTGTTTTCTATTGTTGGAGGAGCATATTGACTTTAAATATCTGGTCTCTAGCAGACACATACAGCTTTTCTGCATAGAACTACAATCCTTTGTTGTGGATGATATAACCTACAGAAAGCCATATTCCAAGTTCACATTGTCAGGGAAAGGAGATACAGACAAACTGATGGCACTGTGAGTGAAAAGTCAGGATCCAGTCTCACCAGGAATGGCTGTCCTCTTAGAATGTACTGCCTGTGTGATACTGGGAAATTTCCAGTTTCAGGCACAGTTCAGTTTAGGCTAGTATCCATTCATTGACTGGTGTCTTAGGGTTTCTATTGCTATGAAGAGACACCATGACATGGCAACTCTTATAAAGGAAAAACATTTAATTGGGGCTGGTTTACAGTTCAGAGGCTTAGTCCATTACTGTCCTAGTGGGAAGCATGGCAGCATGTAAGCAGACATGGTGCTGGAGAAAGAACAGAGAAAGAACAATTCTACATGCAGATTGGCAGGCAGTGGGACGAAAACTCTGAGTCACTAGGCCTGACTTGAGCTTCTGAGACCTCAAACCCTGCCCCTACAACTACACAGTCCCTCTAACAAGACCACACCTACTCCAACAAGGCCATACCTCCTAATAGTGCCACTCCCTGATGGGAGATGTCCTTCTGTATGCTGTGAACTTATGTTACTCTTATTGGTTGATGAAAAGGCTATTTCAGTTAATGGATGTAGCAGGATGTAGCCAAGCAGGAAGTATAGGCAGGGCTACCAGAATGCTGTGAGGAGAAACTCGGAGAGTTGCCAAAGAGATTCCAAATAGCTGCCAAAGGAGTAACATGCAAGAGCATGAGGGGCAAGCCGCAGCCTCATAACAATACATAGCTTAATAGAAATGGGTTAATAATTAAGAGAGAGTTAGCTAATAAGAAGCCTGAACCATCAGTCAAATAGTTCATAATTTATTATAAGCCTCTGTGTGTTTATTTGGGACTAAACAGCTTCAGGACCTGGCTAGAAAGAAACTCCATCTTCAACTCCCTATGGATCTATGGGGGCCATTTTAGTTCAAACCACAAATGGTTACCAATAAGAAGACCACTGAAACCTATCTCTGCCTCATTTTCCTTTTTCCTGAAATACTAGCTTTTGTGTTTGATTGTCTTAAGATCAAGAAATGGGTAAAGGCTGCAAAGATGGCTCATATATAAAGAACACTTGCTGTTCCTCCAAGAGACCCACATTGAATTCACAGCACCCATATAGAAATTCTCAACTGTCTGTATATCTAATTTCAGGGATCTGATACCCAATTCTGACCTCTGTATACACTAGGCATATATGTAATATGTATATACACATGCAGGCAAAAATACCCATACATACAAAATAAAGATAAATAAATCTATGAAAGATTGGTCTTATAACTCTGGAAACATATTACTTCAGTTTTCATCCCCCTCTGACACTTAGGATAAATTTAGAGTTTGCAGTGTGTCTCATTGGCAGGCTGTGAGGACTTGAGTTTGAACATTAGCACCACAAAAATAATCAATTAAATAAACAAACAGAAGAATTACTTCAAGCCTGTGCTTCCTTGCTTTCATATGTAAAATGAGGACAGTGATTATCTATCATATTTAGTGGTACTGCAAAAAATGAGTTGGCGTATTATGTGCACTAACTAGAACCACACTAGGCAATAAGCAGTAACTCAGTAAACACCAAATCTCTGTCAAGTCTACCCTTCATAGGAAGATCAAAGGTGTACAAAGTCTTGCTCTGTACTGCACTCTGGGTTTGAGTTAGAACATCCTACCTCAGCGTTGTCCACACTGGGAGTACAAAAATGTACCACGTGCCTATCTATGATTGTCACTTTACATCAACTAGAGGCTACTACTGTCCCTGAAGTTGTAACTGGTCCTCTTACCTCTTTTCAAACCTTCACTGGTTGGCCAATGGCTTAGGCTTCTTAATGGCTAGCTCTCTCTTAATTATTAACCCATTTCTATTAATCTGTGTGGTCTTGGCTTACTGGAGAATGCTCAGACATCCTACCTTCCCAGTAGCTACATGGCATCTTCTAGCAACTTACTCTCCTCTGTTGTCTTCCCAGCATTCTCCTAGTGTGGTAGCCCTGCCTATACTTCCTGCCTGGTTATTGGCTGAAACAGCTTTATTCAGCAACGGATAAGAGAAACATATATTCACAGCATACAGAAGGACATTCCCCATCACTTCACCATGCCTTCTCTCATGTGTCTGAATATTTCTTTGAGTCAAACATTAAATTGAAGTTCAAGGAAAGCAATATACTAACCCTGAGCTAAGTAAGAATCAAGATGTAGAGTCCCTTAAACTTTCTCTGTCACCAAGTTGCTGCGGTAGGTGATGTATGCTCTCAGGTTCTACATAGGAAAACTGAGGGAGTCAGTTCACTATCTCACATATTCTCCAAGCTCGAACTTTCTATACAATGAGACAACACTTGACTCCATTGTCCTGAAGTAACTGTGATATGTTTCATAAGAGAAATTTCCAGCATGTGTATTGACTAAAATATGTTATGTTCTTTCTAGTTCATTTTAAAAGATTTATTTTATTTTATTTGTATATACATATACATATATGCCTGTTGCCCACAGAAGCCAGAAGAAGGTATCAGATGCCCCAAACCTGGAGATGCAGATAGTTGTGAGCTACCCTGAGAGTAATGGGAACCAAACCTGGGTCCTCTGCAAGCATAGCCAGTGTTCTTAACTGAGAAATCACTACCAGCCCCATCTTTTTACTTCTTTTAAACCTCAAATCCAAGGTTTGTGTCAACCGAGCTAATAAGATTCCATGAATATTGAACCAAGAATGTGGTAAATGCATTTTCTATCACAAATTCAAGAACGCATAATTTACTTTAAAAAAATACACTGTTTTTCTGGAGAGGTAACTCAGTGCACAAAGAGGTAGCTTTGTAAACTACTTGCTGCTTTTACAAAAGGAGCCAGGTTCAATTCCCAGGACCTACATGACAGCTCTCAACCATCTATAATTCCAGTTCCACAGGATCTGACATGTTCTTCTGGTCTTTTCAGGCACAGGTACCCAGGTTATACACAGTCATACATGCAGGCAAAACACCCAAACACATAAAATAACTTGAAAAATTATACTTTTAAAGAATGCACTAGTGCGGAGCACTTGGAAAATGAGAACTTCAGTTAAAAACCTATCTAAACTAAAGAAACTTGGAGTGGCCGGTCATTGGTGGCGCACCCCTTTAATCCCAGCACTCGGGAGGCAGGGGCAGGCAGATCTCTGTGAGTTCGAGGCCAGCCTGGTCTCCAGATTGAGTGCCAGGATAGGCTCCAAAACTACACAGAGAAACCCTGACTCGAAAAACAAAACAAACAAACAAAAAACTTGGAGTGATGAGAGACAGGGCTTGCCACCAAAGGAGACTGGAGTGTCATCTTGGAACATGCTTAGAAATCAGAGTTGTCATTGAGAGAAATCTATCACAGTACAAGACTCAGAAAGATGGTCACAAGAAACAAGCTAATTATAATTTTCAAACACTCTCTTAAAGAGATTTATCTTTACTGGAATATTTTGTGCGTGCTGTCTGCATGTGTATCATGAATAAAGTCACCTCAAAGGCCAGAAGAGGGCATCTGTCCCCTGGGGCTGGAGTTACAGGTGGGTTGTGACTAGTCACGAGGAGCACTGAGAACTGGTCTCTCATCCTCTGCAAGAGTAACAGGGACCCTTACCTGTTCAGCCATCCCTCCAGCTGTTTTTAAAATGGTTAATTATCTCAAGGAAATACACAAGCATCTGGGGGGGGGGCAGTGAATGGGAAAAGGAAGAGAAAAATTAAACACAAAGTAAAAAGTGTTCCAAAATTCGACCCAAAATAAAAGATGAAGAGGCTTTCCAGGGAAATGAAAGGATAGTGTGGAAGCATGGGGAACAAAAAGGCACAAATGAAAGACACTGGCAAGGCACGTGATCAAAGTGGGGAAAGCTCTTATCCAATTCCCAGAGCCACATCTTCCATTTGAAGAAAAAATAAGAGGAATAAGTTAGAGCCTAGAGACTTCAAAAAATATATCATGAATAACAAAGAAAAGGTGAGAAAACTGTTCTAGATGGAAGAAAACAAAAAAAAAAAAAAAAAGAATGAGCCCTACCAGAAGCCCAGATTGTAATACTTTGGTAATTTGGGAGGAATTGGGAAAGTTTGGATGTGGATTTTAGGTACCGTATTGCTACATTTTCTAAAAGCAATAACAAACAGTATTGTAGTTGTGAATATTATATACTTTTCTTTATATAATGGGCATTATTATTTGATGATATATGTGGTGTTTAAAGACCAGTAAAGTCCTAGGATACTTGAGATTAGTGTCAATTTATTAAGAAGGAAAACATATTATAAAAAGCAACAAAGCCAGTCAACCCAAATGCTGATAAGTGACATAAATGCAACTTTCATAAGCAATAATTGTATATTCTTTTCATTTAGCTGTAAGTTTGAAGTTTCAAAACTAAAATGTTTAGGGCTGGAGAGATGGCTCAGCATTCAAGAGTGTTTCTGATCTTCCAGAGGACCTGAATTCAGCTCCCAGAAACTACGTCAGGTGCTGTGACCACCTGTAACTCCAGCTCTAGAGGATCTAATGCCCTCTTTTGGCCTCTTCAGGAACATAGACACATGTGGCATGAATTCACATATATACATACTCACAAGTGAAACAAGAGCGTGGTCCATGAAGGATCAGGAGTACCCAGGCAGTATGAGCTAAAAAAAAAAAAATTCACGTAACTGTTCAATAACTAAATTATGCTGGGCATGCTGGCACATGCCTTTAATCCCAGTAGTGAGGAGGCAGAAGCAGGTAGATCTCTGTGAGTTCAAGGCCACCCTGGTCTACAGAGCAAGTTCCAGGACAGCCAGGGCTATAAAGTAAGCCCTATGTCAAACAATAAATAAGTTATATACCGGCAAAAATTTAAAAACCCTCAAGTATGTAACATACTAAGTTTTCAGAAGTACTGCACATTTGTCCATCTAATTATCGATGGATTCTGCAAATAAGAATGCTAGGTCTTTGGGGCTTAGTGTTATTCTTCTCATCAGGACCACAGGGGTTCCCTCCTGTGAGGGTGGAGAGGAGCAGTTACATTGTGGTGTCTATTGGGTAACATTGAGAGTCAAAAATAGGAACCTCCAGATGCAAATTAAGCTTGTGGTTAAAAAAGAAGAAAAAAAGAAAAAGCTAAAAAAAAAATTGAAGTAAGCTAGCCCAGGGGAATTTCTTTTCCTCAACTGAGTTGGCTATGTGATTTCTTGAGGGGAGAAGCAAATAGCAGATTATGTGACAGGTATCGTAGATATGGTAGAGAATAACCTGATGGGCAGACTGTCTCTAAAGAGAGAGGAGAGATGTATATGTATGCTTCTCCAATGGTAGAAGGGGTAAAACTGGTTTTCTCTTTTATTATGACTGTTAGTGCATAAGGTAATGGGCTTCATTGTCAAGTTGTCATACATGCATAACAGCGCTTTTGCTTCTGTTCAACCCTTACCTTCCTCTTCCCTCTCCCTTCACCCCAAATAACCCTCTTTCTGCCTTCATGTTTCTGCCTCTTATATGAGTGTGTACGTTTTGTTCAATGTAGTTTCCCATGAGAAAGCATGTGTCTCACTCCTCATTAACCTCTCGTTCCCTCCCCCTCTCCCTACGTCTTCCTCCACCCACACAGTCCCCCTTCAACTTTCACGTCACAAATACATATTTTTAGGTGGAAACCTTAAAAAGAAACCTTCCCCAAAGCAAAAAAAACACATTCTATTAATAAAAATTCATTTACTATTACACTAAGCTTAAAATTACAATGAATGATCGTTAACAATGATAAACAGAAACAGTAAGGCCAGAGATCCATTGCCAGATTCAGAGAAAAATGGTAAAGTATTTTGGGTAGACAATGTGTCAGGTGATTCCAAAAGACACAATATTCTTATCCATTGATAATGTTTCGTTATTTACACAGAGACAGTGATGGGGCAAAGGAGGGAGGAGAAGACGGAGGACAAGCTATATGCATTGAGATGCTCCTGCCGGGGTCCTTCTTGCAACAGAAAGGAAATGCTCAATAATAAGGAAATGTTCCCCATCTACAAACCAATACTAAACACACGCAATCCTTTTCAAACCTCAACACTGTGTAGAAAGAGAAAATGCTAGCACAGAGCCATGGGGGCCACAGGTATACTGTGACTCTATTATGGGAAGGCTAAGCACAGGAGAAGGCAATCTTCTGGCTTGTGAGTTAATTGCCATTATAGTCAGTAGAGTTGTTGGTAAATAGCCTAGGATAGTGTACAACAAAGTCCACCAAAATGAATATCTCTTTTGAAGTGTCAAATACAAGCATTCTCTTCATCTCTCTTGCTTATTAACCACATCACATTATATTAAAATTAAATTAGTTCTCAGTTTAGAATGGTATAGAAACATCTTTTCAAGGAATGACAATTACAGCTTTGAGATTGGAAAAACTGCCTATGTCAATTTGATGCAAGCAGTTATTTTTGGTCTGTATCTTTATTATGGTTCTGTTTATGGTTCTCCTGTAAAAGGGTCAATTTTAGAAGTGCCACATTTTATATAGGGGGCTAAAAGGAGGCCTGGATCATTATGTAAATTTGAGGTAAAAATATCTTGCATCTTCTAGTTGGGGTGTCTTTTGTCCAATTTCTTAATAAGTCTCTGTACCACTGATTCTCCATATGCAAAGTGAATACAAAAAGCATGTGTACTCTTTGGGATACTAGATGAGTCAGTGTATGTGAAGTTTGTTTAGTCACAGAGGTGACCATCTCGAGTCATTGCTGTTTCTTTTTACTAATTTTTTAACTTGTCAGTACTGAGTTATGGTACCCAGGGCCTTGTAGGCCATGTGGGCTTACTCTATAGATACCGAGCCTAATGTCTACAGACACTGAACTACATCCCATATCCCAGTTCTCTTTAATCTACCACTTTTATACAACAAGGTGTTATCTGTAGGGGTGGATAAATTAAGGCAGATCCTATTTTATATTATAGAACTTGATTTTCTATTTAGATTTATTTCTATGATAACCAGGGGATTTGGTGAGTAACCTTCCTTGAAAACACCTTCAATGCCTGGTTAGATCACTATATAAAATGTTATGCTAAACATTAGATAATAGGGTTGTGGGGATTTTTCTAGAAAAAAAACATGCAAATTTACAACCAGATGTGTCACATTGTGAGTCCCAGAGATGGCATAGGATTGAAGCAAAGCTGAAGGTCAATTGGGGGCCTTTGTGAGATGTCTCAGCAGATAAAAGCACTAGCTGTGCTTGCAGAGGATCTGGTTCTGTTCTCAGCACCTACATGGCAGCTCACAACCATCTGTAACTCCAGTTCCTGGGGACCTGAAGACCTCTCTGAACAGTCATGAATGTGGCACACAGACACACATGCAGCAAACACTTAAACACATAAAAAAATAAAAATCTGAGAAGACATCACTGTCCTAACACCCCTTACCCACAGTCCCAAAATTCAAACTTGGGGGTTGGAGGAATGGCTTGATGGTTAAGAGTGCTATCTGTTCTTCCAGAGATTCCAGATTCAATTCTCAGCACCCACATGGTAGGTCACAGTCATCTGTGACCCGAATTCCAAAATTCAAATTTGGGATGCCCTAACAGACTTTCAGACATCCCAAGTAATTTTTCTTTGCTTTTCCAGAGAAGCTAATTGTATAATAATCATTAATGTTAATCCAAACTTTTCAGGGCATTGGTTTACTTTTCTTTGTTTTTTTTTTCTTTTTTGTTTGTTTGTTTGATTGGTTTTTGTTTTTTTGTTTTTTTTTCTGGATTTTTTTGTTTGTTGGTTGGTTGGTTGGTTTTACAAGACAGGATTTCTCTGTGTAACAGCCCTGGCTGTCCTGGTACTCGATTTGGAGACCAGGCTGACCTTGAACTCACAGAGATCCATCTGTCTCTGCCTCCCAAGTGCTGGGATTAAAAGAGCACACTAATACCATCCTGCTGGTTTAATTTTCTAGTGTAGGCATCATCAGGAAGGTGAAGTGGGGAGTTGAACATGCTAGGAAAGTTGAGGTTAAGAAAATCTCTTTGGAATAAGCAGAAGGAATTCAGTAAGAAAGCCCAATATAAAGAAAGTCAGCACTCCAGTTTTACTCACCAAGCAACCATGGACATTTGTAACAAGCAAGTCTATGATGAGACTCAGGAGGTCCCATTTTTGCTTTCAGGTAGCTTACACGTCATGTCACTTAAGAAAAGAGAGTCAGGGCTAGAGAGAAGGACTCACTGGTTAAGAATACCTGTCCTTTCAGAGTACCTGGGTTCAGTTCCCAGCACTGACTTAATACATGGTGGCTGACAAACATCTGTAATTCCAGTTATACAGAATCTGGTACTTCCTTCTAACTTCTTCAGGCACCAGGCACACAGATGATGCGCAGACATACATGCAGGCAAAATACTCATACACCTAAAATAAAATAAATCTAAAAGAATGTTTTAAAAAGAAATGCACAAATAAGCCATCGACAACTAATAAAATAATAAAAATTGGGTCATAGCAAAGCACAGTTCTTCATAAACTCCAAGTCTTTAAAAGCTTCATTCTGGCCAAGGGTTATTTTGGTTCTCATTGGTTCCACCAATAATAGCAAAGGTCTTGAACTCAACACTTTGTTAAATGTAAGAGACTGGCAATTGCTGTTGGAACAACATGACTGCATCTTTTCTGCTCTCCCCACCCCGTGTGTGTGTGTGTGTGTGTGTGTGTGTGTGTGTGTGTGTGTGTGTGTGTGTATGTGTGTGGTGTGATCCTGGGGATGAAACCCAGGGCCCCATTACATGCTTAGCAAGCTACATCCCAATCTGCTCTGGGACTTATTTCTCACCATTTATCAAGCGTCTTTCTCTTACCCAAGTCACCTCAATCCCATCACTACATGAGCCCCTCCCCACAACCTCTCCCACCCTCATCCCTCTCCACCAAGCACCCAGGACATTCTGCATAAAGCTCTAGCTCTAGCGTTTGAAATGTAGCAACAGCCCCTTTTCAAAAAAAAAAAAAAAAACATACACACACACACATTTTCATTTCTAAGAGGTCTGAATTAATTAACTGGACACAGAGTAAAGTTTCCTTCAGAATACACCCTCTTGAATACACGTCTCTTCTCTATCACTGATGGAGGAACAGACCCAAATGGTTTTTACTTGCTCTGCTGTACAAATTCTACTTTTATTTTATTATTTACTTGTTGGTACTGAGGATAGCACTTGGTCCTGATTCGAGCTAGGGAAGCTCTTTGCCCTTGAGCCAAATCCCCAACTTATAACCAACTTCTTTAAAAAGCTTTTCACAGGGGCTGGAGAGATGGCACAGAGGTTAAGAGCACTGGACGCTCTTCCAGAGAACCCAGGTTCAATTCCCAGCAACCACATGGTGGTTCACAACTCTCATCCCCAAGGATCTAAAGCCCTCTTCTGGCATCTGTGGATACCAGGAGTGCATGTGGAGCACACACATGCCTGCAGGCAAAATACCCATACATGTAAATTAAATAAATTCGTTTTAAAAATCTTTCATAATTATAATGAATTTCACAATTCACTCTGTGTTTTGTATTGTGGAGGGTGTGATGTATGTGCATATGTGTGTGTGTGTGTGTATGTTCATGTTCATGAGTGCAGACACATGCATGCCATAGCGTTTGTGAGGAGTTCAGAGGACAACTTGCAGGAGTCAGTTCTCTCCTTCCACCATGCTTCCAGGATTGAACCTGGGTACTTAGGCTTGCACAGCAAGCTGAACCACCTGACTAGCAAAACCTTAAAGAAAGTTAAAGTAGGCCGGGCAGTTGTGGCACATGCCTTTAATCCCAGGACTCAGGAAGCAGAAGCATGAGTTTGAGGCTAGGCATGGCTACACCAAGAAACCCTGTCTCAAAAGAAGGAGAAGGAGGAGGAGGAGGGAGAGGGGGAAGGGGGAGGAGGAGGAGGAGGAGGAGGAGGAGGAGGAGGAGGAGAGGAGAAGAAGAAGAAGAAGAAGAAGAAGAAGAAGAAGAAGAAGAAGAAGAAGAAGAAGAAGAAGAAGAAAAAGAAGAAGAAGGAAAGAAAGAAAGAAAAAAGGAAAGAAAGAAAGAAAGTTAAAGTCCTGTTTATCTCCATCAAAACCTAATTTGATTTATTTACAACTCTCTAATCACTTTTTTCAGAAAATGGAAATGAATGTCCTAGTGGGCTAAGCAAGGGGATTGGTCATTACAGGCACAAAAAGATGAATAAAGAGGAAACAAACCAACAAAAAGTAGGTTGACAAGATGGCTCAGTGACACAAGAGTGCTTGCCATCAACCCTGATAACTTGAGTTTAAGCCCAGGATACAAATGGTGGAAGGAGAAGGCCAGCTGCTGCTAGCTGTCCTCTGATGTGCATAGGTGAATGTCAGAATGTGCACACGGGCACAAAAACACATAAAGACCAAGGAGAGAGATGGTAGATGATAGATAGATAGATAGATAGATAGATAGATAGATAGATAGATAGATAGATAATAGAGGATAGACAGACATATAGAGATAGATATAGAAATAGATATATAGATAATAGATAATATAAAAATGTTTAAGTTAATTGGTCATTTCAACTGATAATATAAAAAATTAAGTTGATTGGTCATTTTGAAGTCACTTTCTTTCTAAAAGAACCAACAAATGTAATAATAATAATAAAATAGATTAGTTTGCATCAGTCTGTTCTAGGCCCAGTGGTTGTTTTTTGGTTTGTTTGCTTGTTTGTTTTAATTGGCTGTTTTGTTTGTTTTGTAGGAAGAGGAGCTTCATGACCGTGCACCTGAAGCTGCATTCCTGGGATATGGCTGCTGTCTCTTTATTCCTGATCTCTGGGGTCAGATGAACAGTGCAGCTTCAGCTTGGGCGGGGAACTATAGCATGAATGACACCAGTTTGGCTTCCAGAAACTTAGTCCAAAACCAAGTTCTCTTCCCATTTTTATGTAACAAATCTCTTTTGTATATTCATCAAGATTAAAGTGGACCATGGCCAAAGTGAGACCTGTCATAAGATCATGATCTAAGGGTCTAGAGAACACTTAAAAACACCTCCCCTCCCCCAAACCTTCTCTCTTGGGACCTTCTGTAGGCATACTTCAAAGATACAAAGCTAGAAGTCCTCATGGCAATAGTGGTGACATTGAGGTGTCATCAAAATCGTGCCATGTCTTGCCAAGAGATAAAGTCTGCCTCTACTCCTTTTAAATCTATACTGGCCATAGCAGAGACTATGTAGATTGTGACAAAAGTGACATGTAACTACTAGATTTGAACCTCAGAGGTCCTTGCATCACTTTTTCTAGAATGTTCTTTCTGAGAAGTGAACTTCGAGGGAAGAAGTCCACCCAGAATGCACAGAGGAACCTGGGACTACATGCTGGCCCTCCACATAGGAGAACATAGAGGTGCAACATGTGAGAGAATAGTTCTTGAAACTTCTATGAGTGCCACTGAGTGAATGACAGCAGCTAGGGCCAAGGCAAGTAGGATGGTTGTTCTAAATACCACATTTTAGGGTTTTTTTTTTTTTCATGCAACATTAGCTAACCAGATGACTCAGGGGCCAGTCACCTTCTCCTCTATTGCCCCTGCAGTCCTTTTCCTGTGAGATCTGTCTTTCTTGACTAGCTGTTCATCCTGATCTTGCCCTTACTGAGAAATTCTCCCAGAAATTCCCTGCCAAACTTCTGGAAGGAAAAGACTAATTGGATTAAATCATTGTCTGTTCTGAACATTTCATGATTCAACCCTCTTACTGTTTTTTTCAACCCTCTTTCTTGAGTTAAACAATTGTCCAGTGTTAAAAAGCAGACATTTTCTGTACATATGAACCTTCACCTCAGTTGTGTACAGTTTGACAAGTCTATCAAGGCCTCCAGTAAGATCTAGTTGACTCTGTGCTTTAAGGCTAAAAAGAATAAGAAGGCCTATGATATGTAAACACATTTTAGAGTCTGGGTTCTAGAAATAAGGAGTGGATGGAAAGATTAAAAGATAGTAGATGGTAATTTTCTTAATTTTGTCTTGAGCAGATCATGCCCCAATTCTGGCTTTCTAGGCATAGACATCAGCTAAGTGTATAGGGCAGGACATAATCCAGCTACTCTGGAAGCTGAAGAAAGAGAGCCACAAATTTGAGGCCAGCATGGGTAACAGTGAGATCCTATTTCAAAAGCAGTGCTTTTAATTTCTTTATTCAATCCAAGGAGGTAGTTCATTGGTAGAGTGTTTTCCCGGTATGTGTGAAACGCTTGGTTCAATTCCTTGTATTGTAAAAGGAATACAAATATTTAAATGAGGACAGTCATTTAGGACTTGGTTGTGACTCTTTAGTATAGCTATACCTAGCACACAAAATACTCAGAGTTTGATTCTCAGCACCAAGGAGAAAAGAAATTGAAAGGAAGGAAGGAAGGAAGGAAGGAAGGAAGGAAGGAAGGAAGGAAGGAAAGAAGGAAATGTCCCACATACTGCTTCATCTCTGTCACTCCAATATTGGAGGCAGGATTGTTATAAGTTCATGGTCATCATCAGCCTGGGCTACAGGAGAACCAGTCTTTGTTTGTTTGTTTGTTTGTTTGTTTGTGGAAGAGTCCCATATGTAACCCTGGTTGGCCAAAAATCCTCTGTGTAGACCTCAAATTCAGAGATCTACCTGCCTCTGCCTCCCAAGTGCCAGGATTAAAGGACTGAGCCACCAAGATCAACTAGACCCTGTCTTAAAAAGGAAGAGGGGGCTGGGTGAGGGATTGTAAAGAGAGGTTTCCTGTCCTGATGGCCTGTTCCCAAAACCCAAGAAGCCACTTCCCAAATTACCACACAGAGGCTTATATTAACTATAAATGCTCAGCCCATAGCTCAGGCTTGTTACTAACTAGCTCTTACATTTTAAGTTAACTCATATTCCTTATTTACATTCTGCCAGATGGCATGGCATGTTCACCTCCTGCTCCCTCTGCATCTAGCTGGTGACTCCTGACTCCACAATTCTTCTTCCCGTCATCCTTAGTTTGGTCATTGTAAGTATTCAAGCATCTGTACTGGCCTGTCTTTGGGGTTCTGACAGGATACATCCTCAGCCACAGCCACTAAGAGCACCTCCTGTGCACATTCACTAGTTCCCTTTTAAAAAGACCCTGTCCACCTCCCATCTTTTTCTTTCTCTCTGTTGAGCTCTCTCTCTCTCTCTCTCTCTCTCTCTCTCTCTCTCTCTCTCTCTCTCTCTCTCTGCCTGTCTCTCTGTCTCCCTCCCCCACCTCTCTTTTCTCTTAAGCTGCTCCTGTCCCTAGAGGCTGGTCTCTCCCTCCCCTCCCCCTTTCCCCACTCCCTCTCCCCTAATAAAAGACCTCTCCACATGCACTCTGTCAAATGGTTTCTTTCTCTCTCTCACCACTTCCTGACTGGCTACTGGCCAATCGATGTTCTATTAAACCATTTTGAATGACAAATCTTTATAGTGTACAAGAGGATTATTCCACAGCAAGAGGTGAGTGAGGAGGGCAGGGAGGAGGAGGTAAGCAGACAATGAGAAAGAGAGAGATGCACTTGTAATGAAGAAGCTGGGCACAGTGGCCCATGCCTGCAACCCCAGCTCTGGGAGGCTGGGGCAGGAAGACAAGGAGCTTGATGCTGGCCTAAGATTCACAGCAAGACTCAAGCAGACTAAGATGTATATATCAAGATCCTTCCTCAAACACAAAAGTAGTAAAAATATGCATAAATATTATGACTATCTAGAAGATAAACTTTATTTTCTAAATGTGTGGAATCACCTGAGGGGATTTTCTAAAAGATAATAAGATGTCGAAGACCAAGAGATGCTGTGGTCAGCAGAAAGATTCATGGGCAAAGCACATGCCTGGCACAGCATGGCAAGAATCCAAGCATGGCTACTATTGAATTCTAACTCATGGAAAACTGATATTCCCTTCGTGTTCTCTCTCTCTCTCTCTCTCTCTCTCTCTCTCTCTCTCTCTCTCTCTCTCTGTGTGTGTGTGTGTGTGTGTGTGTGTGTGTGTGTGTGTGCTTTTTATTTTGTTTAACTTTGGATTGGGTTTTATTTGTCTTCTTGATTGTAGTTGATTGTAGTTTTAGTTTGTTTTGATTTTCATTTTTTCTTTTTCTGTTATCCTTTTTTGAGTAAGAGAGGACATGAATTTGAGTGAGTTGGGAGGTGAGAAGGATCATTGAGAAGTTGGAAAAGAGAGCAAAATATAATTAAAATATATTTTCTGAACATTATATCAATGGATTTCACTGGCAAGAGAAACACCCATCAATTCACTCAAGGTTCTTTCTTTCCTTCTTTCTTTCTTTCTTTTTTTAATATAGGGCCTCATCATGTAGCCTAGGTGACTTCAACCTCATGAAACTCCTGCCTCAGCTTTCTGGTATTGGGAGTATAAATATACAACATCCAGTCTGCCTGTGCCCTCACATTTCCCAAGACAATCATTCTTCCATTAATTGAAAACAATGCCTTCACTTAACTTGATTATATAATCAAGCAGCTGAATGAAGTTTGGATGTCCTCTCTTCTAATAGCTGGCATTTTATGTAGTTGAAGAACTATAATCAGCCATCTATCGTGGCCCTCAAATCCATAGACAGGCTAGGAGTACCTGTGCACACCTGAGATGCCAACACCCAGGAGGCAGAGGCAAGAGGACCAGAGAGACAGAGAGAGAGAGACAGAGAGAGAGACAGAGAGACAGAGAGAGAGAGAGAGAGAGATGAGTCTTCACAAAGTTAAACTTTCAGTGGCCCAACCAAAGCTACCTTCTCAACCTCCTGCTGACCTTTGACCTTGGGTCCTTAAGGTCTGTTTAGCCTACTGCTGGCTCTTGGCATTTCTTGAACACACAAATCTAACATCTTATAGTCACACTCTGGCCAGGTTTATCCTTTAGCTTGCTTTCATTCCTTCAAAATGCTTGAAACTAGGAAGTTGATATTTATTCCCCTGCCTACCAGCTAACTGTAACTCACCTCATATGTGACTGGATTTTAAGTTCAAGGAGAGAACAAGGGAAGACAGACAGTGTTGACAGATTTATTGTCAGATCAACAATATTGACAGATCAATATTGTTGAATAAATGGATAAATGCCTAAAATTACATGGATTTTTTTTGTCAACATAAGATTTTTTTAGGAGAGTGGAGAGAGGGAAATACCACACTCAGTGGCACTGGCCTGGTGCTTGCTATGTAGAGCAGGCTAGCCTCAAACCTGCAGGAACCCAGGAACTTCTGGCCCTTCTGCCTCTACTTCCCGAGTGCTGAGATTAATCGGGTCTCAAAAATAGAAAGGAAAATACATGCTGAGGCATGCTTCCTACCTCTGAAGATGGCTGGCACTATCCATTAAGGAGCAAAGATGTGGGGAGGGGGAGACCAGGAAGAAAGGAGGGAGGGGAAACTGCAGTTGGTGTGTAAAATAAACAAAAATAATGTTATTTAAATAAAATATTTTTTAAAAAGATCAGAGATGCATGTACAGTGTGAGTATATATTTATGTTTTTGGTTTGGTTGGATAGTTTTATTTTTAATTTAATATCCCTTTTTCTACTTTCTAAAACAGATACAGGGCTCTCAGCTCCTTCTCCAGCACTATGTCTGCCCTCATGGCACCATGTCCTGCTATGACAATAATGGACTAAACTTCTGAAATGGTAAGCCAGCCTCAGTTAAATGTTTTCCTTTGTAAGAGTTGCCATGGTCATGGTGTGTCTTCACAGCAATAGAAACCTTACTAACTAAGACAAATGCTTAATGTCATATATATACTGATGACATGGAAGTAGAAGCTAAAGTATCTGGGGAGCAACTAGAACTAATGGGAGGCACAAGAAGGAGGAAGGCAGTGGGTCTGGGGGATACACACAAAGTACATTAGACATGCATGAAAATGGCTTTCTTTAATCCAGTATACTAAAGTAAATAAATAAATAATAAAATACATTTTAGAAAATAGCAGGTGATGGAGAAGAAGCTCAGAGTCCTACATCTTGATCCACAGTCAACAGGAAGTGTAGCTTGAGCAAAGGAGACCTCAAAGACCACCCCCAGTGACACACTTCCTTCCTCCAAGGCCACAGCTACTCCAACAAAACCACACCTCAAAATAGTGCCACTCCCTTTGGGGATCATTTTCTTTCAAACCACCAAGCATCTATAATGTCTAGAGACATTATAGAGGAGACACAACATGGGACACGTCTTTTTGAGACAAACTTGATTTACTCACAGTCATCATCTTCGGTCACATTCATTTTTCTGCCAACAACAGAACTTTATTCTTCTTTCTGGAGGTATCCAGGGTGGATATAAAAGACATTGCCAGAGCCAGAGAGATGGTTCAGTGGGTAGGGTAAAGGCACCTACCACCAAGAGTGACAACAGAGTTCTGTCCCCAGGTGGAAGGAGAATGATTTTAAAAGACTCTCCAGTTTCAGCACTTTCTGCCTCACAAGGGTGGATCAAGATGTGAGCTCTCAGCTGTTCCTGCCAGCTGAACTCTGATCATCTGAAAGTGAGTAAACATAAATGCTTGTTTTGTAAGTTGTCCTGGCCATGGTGTTTTATTACAGTGTAGAAAAGCAACGGAGTGGTTTTGGTTTGCTTTGCTTTGCTCTTGGTTTTTCTTTTAACTGTTTTTTGTGGGAGGGTTGCAAGGGCAGAGGTTGGATGTGAAGGGTGATAAGTGAGAAGGGAATGACGTGAAATCCACACAGAATCAAGAAAAGTAAACAAAAAACGTAAAAAGTAACTGAGCACCTGTGCAAACTGAAATCCAAATAAAATGTAACAATACACCATTAGCCAGGACTCATCCGGTTGTTGGGTCTCCCTTCTGTGGTGCTTTAAAAAATGAATGAGGCTTGAATGTGTGTTTGTTTTTCTGTGCTAGAGGTTGAACCCGGAGCCTCATGACTTTTAGTCTAAACCATGGTTCTGAAGATCACTGAGTTAAAGCTGGTGCCTCATTTTACTTTTTATTTTAAGGAAGTGTCCCACTAAGTTGCCCAGGCTAGACCTGAATTCTCTCTGTAGTTCAGGCAGGCTTTGAATTTGCCATCCTATTACCTTAGCTTCCCAAATTTGCAGGGATTACAGGCTACTACTCTTCATGTAGCACATGACCCAGACTGGTTTAGGGTTTGTAGTTCTCTGTCTGAGTGCTGAGATTAAGGTCTTTAGCCACCATCCCTGCCTTAATTCCTTTAACTTAACTATTCATTCAAGTTTTTTTTCTTTTTTTGGCAGGGTCTCACTCTGAGAACCAGACTGGTTTGGGATTCACTATGTAGGTCATGCTAGCCTCAAATTTAACAACAATATTCCTACCTCAGCCTCCTAAGTTCTGGGGCTATAG
The DNA here is from genome assembly GCF_003668045.3 of Cricetulus griseus. Classification (NCBI taxonomy): domain Eukaryota; kingdom Metazoa; phylum Chordata; class Mammalia; order Rodentia; family Cricetidae; genus Cricetulus; species Cricetulus griseus. Next base: position 25,562,564 of record NW_023276806.1, read on the forward strand.
GTATGTGCTGTCATGTCAGGCTCTCACATCTGGCTTTACCAGTCATACTTTAAAAATCAGAAAAAGAAGCCAGCTGTGATGTTAGAAATCTACAATTTCAGTGATTAGGAGATGGAGACAGAACAACCAAGAATTCAAAGACATCTTCAACTAAATAGTGAGTTCAAGGCCACCCTAGACTTTGTGACACTGTGTCTCAAAACAAACAAAAACACTTAGTAAGACAGCTGGGCCTTCTAGCTCATGGCTGTAATCTGAGATACTGAGGCAAGAGGTGGAAAGAGATCAAGATTGAAGTCAGTCAGGACAATTTAATGACAAGACCTGGGATAGGATTCAGTAATAGAGTGTTTGGCCAGCATGTAATAGGCTCAACCCCAATACCATAAAGCAAATAATAATAATAATGAACAGTAAATAAATTGATTTAAAAACTACAGAGAAGCAGGTATTTGCTGGGCATGGTAGTGGATTCCTCAAAAGCAATGGTGAACTGAACAGCAGTAGAGGGTTATAAACTGACCTTGACTTCATGTGACAAGGACTTTGCTCCTCTAATGAATTAAAATGATTGTCTTTCTTTGGAGAGTCAATGTGATAATCATTGATTGTGAAATGTATTTGTGAGATTCCAGGAAACACAATAGAAGCAAAATCACTTACAAAATCAGTTTTCAAGTCTAAACTCCATTTGTCTTGAGCCCTCTATGTTTTGAAATCATTGGCAGCTGTCCTAAACACCATGACATTGTGGATGCAGCCAACTCCAGTGTGACTAAACTCACTCTTAGATGATGGTTAAAATAAGATGAGGAAGTTACTTTTTAAACGGTAGTTTTTTTTTTTTTTTTTTCTGATATTCCTGCTGATCCCCATAGGGAAATTCAGATTCAAGGACAATCAGTGAGAAAACAGCAAGAGGTTTATTTCAAGCCTCAGCCACTTAGGATTGGTTGGGAAAACCCTTTTCTAAACAGAAGACTTTGTCAAACAGCACATTATTAGGCTTCATGTATATCACCCTATTTCTGCTCAATAGAAAGCACTGGCTTATAGTGCTAAGATGAACTCGTTGAATACTTACTTTTAATCTTCTACAATTCACCTCACTTTTTCCAGGAAGAGTATGGTGAATTAATTACCCTCAAATGCTCTGAGTTGATCTTACAAATATCTCTTAGTCAATCATTAAGCAAAATTTCACCTACAAAATGCAGTATCCAAGACTCTCAGGTCAGTCTTTCTCAATAACACATAGTAGACATGAAGAAGGGAAAGCATCATTTTAACCAAGAAGGAAATCATAGCTCTGAAGTTTCTAAGACTGGAAGGTAAGGAAAATATATTATTTACTTTATATTGCTAGCCATGGAATCATTAAACATTATATGCACCCAAACAGGAATAGTCCATAGAAAAGTATCCTATTTTTTTAAAGTTATAAATTGGGATGAATGTGTTTTTGTTTTTCCTAGTGATTCTTTTTTTTTTTTTTTTTGCTTGCTTTGCCTAAATCTAGAAAATAATTGTGGATAAAATTTATACTTTCTCTATATAAAAATGTTCTCTATATACTTAAAATAAAGTATATAAAATTAAAGATCAGGGCTGGGGGAATGGCTTAGTGGTTTACAGCACTTGCTACTCTTGCTAACCTGAGTTTAGTCCCCAGCATTCACATAGTGGCTCACAACCACCTGGAACTGCAGTTCCAGAGGGATCTAATGCCCTCTTCTCTCTTCTGCAGTCACTGCCCATATGTGGTACACACACATATACAAAAGCAAACATTCATACACACAAACAAAAATAAATCTTTTCCAACATCCAATTGCTATGTACTATGTAAATCATGAATTTATCATAAAGTAACCATTTAATAAGGCAAACATGATAACAAAGACTTTAAGGGAAAACAAAACTAAAACACCAGAGAGAGCCAGGTGTGTTAGTGTACACCTGTAAGCACAGCACTTGAGTGGCTATAGCTGAAAGATGGTGAGTTCCAGGCCAGCCTGGAGTACATTGTATCAAAAAACAAAAATAGACTAACATCGAAGAACAATGACACTTAGGTACATTTCTGTGTCTGGACCCCGGCACTACAATGTCTTTATTCTACATAGTCAGCACAGTGTAAACAGTCTCCAGGTTGTGTAAAACACCATGCTACTGCTCACTGCCAACTTTTCCTGGTAATTCTATAAAAGGTTAAATTTGATTCATATGGCAATACTTAAGAAGTTTGGTGATTTTCCAAAAATTTGAAAGGTTATCAAGAAGGTGACAAAGTGTGGATACCATTGAGTCTGAAACAAAAATGCTTACTTACTATGAAAGTATAAAAAAAATCAGAATGTATCTTAGTTCAGCTTTCTATGGAGTTGTGACAAAACATCTTGATCAAAAACCAAGTTGGGGAGGAGAGGGCTTATTCAGCTCACACCTCCACATGGCTTTTCATCAAAGGGAGTCAGGACAGGAGCTCAAACAAGGCAAGAACCTGGAGGCAGCACCTGACGCAGAGGCCATGGAGGGTGCTACTTACTGCCTTGATCCTCGTGGCTTGCTCAGTCATTTATTTTATTTTATTTGATGATGATGTTTTGGCTTTGCAAGACAGGGTTTCTCCATGTTCTGGAGAAAGAACATGGAGTTCTTTCTGTCCCAGAACTTGCTCTGTAGACCAGTCTGACCTTAAACTCAGAGATTTGTCTGCCTCTGCCTCCCAAGTGCTGGGGTTAAAGGCATGCACCATCACTACCTCACTTCATCCTGCTCTCTTATGGACGAGGGCGGTCCATCCCTGGGTCCATCCCTAGGGATGCCACTACCCACAATGGGCTGGGCCCTCCTCCAGTGGTCACTAATTAAGAAAATGCCTTACAGCTGCATCTTTGGCATCTTCTCAGTTGAGGATCCTCTTTGGATGACTCTAGCTTATGTCAAGTTGATATAAAACCAGCCAGTGCAGAATTTTTTTCTCAATATTATCTCCTTTAAAGGACTTTGATAAGAAATGTGTGGTTTGCTGTGTGTACTGGTACATAGCTTTAATTAGAAAGCAGAGGCAGACAGATCTCTGTGAGTTCAAGGCCAGCCTGGTCTACATAGTGTTGCAGGCCAGTCAAAGCTATATAATCAGACCCTGGCTTGAGGATTGGATTAGGATACATGTGTGTTCCTCATAGTAGTGTGACAGTGCCCTTGTGTAAATATTTAATCTCCAGATTTCTTTTTATAATGAAAAGTAGATGGTTATTTTCAACAGATTGTCAAGAAATTTGATGTTAAAAATAAATAAATGATAGAAGATAGATAGGTGCATACATACATACATATGTACATAGGCAGATAGATAAAAGTGAAATTTGATGTTATCGATTAGAAATTAATTTTCTAGTTATGTTTTTACCAAAAATATGGAACAATTCCTGAGACTCTTTGTAAGGAGTTTGTAGTCAGCATTGATGCCTGTCTGTCTTCATTGTTGCATTGTCAGTATCAGTTCTCATCACTGAGAATCAGTCCAGTCTACCATCATATGAACATGTCTTCCAGGATGAGCCCACTCAAGATTTCAGCCTTCCATTCTATCCTATTAGGTTCCAAAAGCAGGAATTGCCAGCACATAGTCAGTGCCAGCTTCTCAGACATCTGGAATATTGAGCCAAGAGTGGGCACCTCTTTGTTGAAGTCTCCTTCAAGACATCAGTTTGAGACTAGATCCCCCCCCCCCCGACACTGCGTACCCCATTCCTTCCCTCTCTTACCCTTCCATGCCTTCTTCTCTCCTTTAATACACACAGAGTTCCACCTTGGAATCAGGCAATAATAGGTCTGCATGTCTGAATTGCAGGAAGTAATGCTGGCCTAGTGAGTATCTCCCTGGTCCATTTCTTATACAGGGCAAGGTTTTCATCTGTGCAGAACCAGTGCCTGTGTCCATCAACAAGCAATATAATCACCTGCTAACCCCAGTTTTGCCAGATGGGGTAAGGTTTCAACACCCCTCCAATCAGGCCCCTAGGAATTCTGTCATGAGGTTTCAAAACAGTTCCTCGATTAAAATTAGTGCTGGTTTCAGCACATGTCGTCAGAATCTGGGTCCCGTGGCCATCATTATTGGTAACAGAGTGAAAGAAAAGCTTCAGGGAAGAAAAAGACAATAGTACCAGCATCCTTCTCCCTCAGAGTTATATCAGAATCTTTCTCCACTCCTTCACTACTAGAGCCACCAGAAATAGAGGAGAGTGTAATGCAGACATTCATCACATGAAAACCAGCCGTTCAAGCCCTCTATTTTAGATAATGTTTCAATTACCTAGTTAACTTCTCTATCATTGCTCTGATGAGGATAACTATGTGTGCATTGTTAGATACTGTCTTAGGGTTTCTACTGCTATGAAGAGACATCATGACCATGGCAACTCTTATAAAGGAAAACATTTAATTGGGGTGGCTTATAGTTTCAGAGGTTTAGTCCATTATCGTCATGGCAGGAAGCATGGCAGCATGCAGGCAGACATGGTGCTGGAGAAGGAACTGACAGCTCTACATCTTGATCCACAGGCAGCTGGAAGAGACTGAATCACACAAGGCCTAGCTTGAGCTTTTGAGACCTCAAATTCCACTCCCAGAGACATACTTCCTCCAACAAAGACACACCTACTCCAACAAGGCCACACCTCCCAACAGTGCCACTCCTTATGATTTTATGGGGCCAATTTCATTCAAACTACCACAGATACTATGGGTAGATGATGTGGTTCTTGTCTGAAGATGTGATGGTTAGTTGATCGAGCCCATACAGGATCATCTATCCTAGCATTTGTGTGGTATTCTGAGAATTTGCATTTTCCTTCAGCTAAGCAAAGCAGGCTCTAGAATTGATGGCTATTCTTTCAGGTTCTCTAGAGCTCCCCTAGAGCTGTAAGTATCAGGTCACAACTTCCAGCTACATCCAGTAACTTCCCACCAGGGAATCGACCTGACAGCTGTCATTAGTCTGGGTCTCTTTGATGGCAGATAATAGTTTTTATACGCATTTTTTTTTTTTTGCAACTGGGGATGCTAAAGGAATATGTCTAACTATATTGCAGCTTAGTATTGCTGCAAGACTCTTACATGTATTCATTGCATAGACATAAATGACTCCCTTAAGAAAACACAGGGGACAGCAGATTTTCTGGCTAGTCACCTTCCAAAACTAGCTAAGTCCTAAAGGCATCGGCATCTTCCACTTTAATGCACCCTTAAAATTTCCATAGTGGAGTCCCACATGGATGTCCCTTTAATAGCCCAAGACACCAGTATCATCTGCCCAACTCTGTGAGTAGGTCATTGTCACCACTCCCAAGGCAGTGAATACCCTGACACAAGATTTTTTTGCAATGCAGACTCTTCAGCATGCAATTCAGAGCTGATTATGTCACCTTATCAATGTTTTCTTTTTAAAATGTCCACCTGCTTGGGAAGAATCGTGACACCACCACCTCCATCTTTCCCCAATCTCCTACCAATTAAGCAAAAAAAATTTTTTTTCTTTTTTCGACATCTACAAGACTCTTGAAGGGAAGCTGATTTAACTACTTTCTGTGCTTCACTGACTGAAGCCGATTTTTCAACAACGAGGTGACTAAAGGCGTGTGAGAGGAGCCCCCTTAACCACAGTATTACCCTGACTAACCCACATCATAGAGCCCATCCTGTACAGCTCCACACAACGCATACCAGCTGCTTTCCCCAAGCAGTTACAGGAAGGGGTAGAGAGTCTCCCTCAGAGTGGCTTTTGTTTAGTCTACTAGGATGGCTATTACCTGAAGGCAGAGTATTAATGAGTTCACCAGACCCAAGATAAATGATAGATGGATGTTTTATTGGGGAACAACTTACACAGATAATAGTAAAGAACCGCCACGGTGTTCCTGCTCCAGAAGATGCAGTCTCGGCCCTTCCGATGTGATCCAAGAGCCAAGAGAGAATGCCTGCCCTGCTTTTCTAACTTCGGATCATGTCCCCACCTGAAGCCACGCCCAAAGGGGTGTGTCCACTATCACAAGTTCACTGGCAAGGTGAGATGTTCCTACAGTTCCCTAGAGATTGATACTCTGTGTGTCTTGATCGTATGCACTTACCAGTAGTTGTTCCAAAGCGGACAAGCCCAACATTCTCTCCTACTCTGCATCCCTCTGTTCACACTGACAACCTTCTTGCTGAACAGAGATCATCAGCATCTGTGTTGTTCTGACATACCTTTCCCCTTTATTGGTAGCTTTGATGCTGGTGGCCTGAGCTTAGACAGACTGCCATGAGAACTGAGTCCAACTTCAAAGCCCAATCTAGCGTTCGTTTACTTCACGGTGTTTGGTTTTTTTTTAAATATTTATTTAGTTTATGTATATGAGTGACCTGTCTTCACCCACAGCAGAAGACGGAATCAGATCCCATAACAGGTGATTGTGAGCCACAATGTGGTTGCTGGGAATTGAACTCAGGACCTCTGCTAGAAGCAGTATGGGGCCAGCCAAATGGTTCCATTTGGTTCATTTGCTGCCAGGTCCAATAACCTGAATTCAAGGCACAGAACTCATATGACAGAAGGAGAGAACCACACCAGAAAGTTGCCCTCCAACCTACACACACACACACACAGTGACACAAGCTTGAGTGCATACATGGTGGTGCACACACATGAACACACAAATAAATGTAAGTTTTTAAAATAATTTTTAACAGAGTTGACAAGAGCTGGTAAAGGCACTTGGCACTTGCTGCCAAGCCTGATGACCTGAGTTCTCTCCCTGATGGAAGTTTCATAGTAAAATGAGAAAACTGACTATTCAATTTATCTTCTGACCTCTATGGCTATGCCATCACATGGGTACCACACACACACACACACACACACACACACACACACACACACACACACACGCAAATAAATTTGTAAAAGTTGTTTTAAAAGACAGCAGTAACCAATTATATATTGGCAGTAATTAAATTATATATTTAATTTTTTTCCTATTAGTTCAAAATTTCTTAAGCATCCAATAAACCTACCCCTACCATAATTGGAGCTGTCTCTAGGTTCCATGGACCAGCTTTGGCCTCTCATAACTGATTACAGTTCAGTGACTACTCCATATAACATGGTAGCCATGTGATCACCAGGGGAATCTCTGTTCCTCCCCCAACCCTTTCATTCTCTTACTTCCCAAACCACATTTCCATCAATGAACCAGGGCTCTTACAGCAAATTCCACTTAACGGGTAAGAAATCAATTAGTAAGAAGTAACTGCTTCCCCCACCTACTTTCACACCGAAATTAGCAAATGCTAATTGGAGAGCCTGGGCAGTGGTGGTGCTCACTGTTAATCCCAGCACTTTGGAGGCAGAGGCAGGTGAATCTTTGAGTTCAAGGCCAGCCTGGACTACAAATAGAGTGAGTTTTAGCACAGCCAGGACTACACAGAAAAAGCCTGTCTTAAAAAAAAAAAAAAAGCAAACAACAATGTAAAAATATCATACACACTTTCTAGCAAGCAAGTAATGCTATAAGGCTGTAGCCAGCAGCCTGACGTGCTCCAACTCAATCCAGGAAGACACCATCAGAACCCACGGGTTGAAAGTTCAGTCCCACAGCTTCTACTTTCTTTAGAAACCAGTCACAAGCCCCAGGGTGTTTGACCTGTGCTTCTGAACTACTGACCACAAAGGAGAGTTTCCACAACCCCTTGTTCTGGTCTGACTACCTTGCCAGAGTGTCTCACAGAACTCAGGAAGGCAGTAATTCCAATGGACCTGTTTATTACAGAAGACATGACAAAGGGTGTGGATGAAGAGAGGCTCAGCCCGCAGGATGGGAGAAGGATGTAGAGGCTCTGTGCCTCCTCTTTGCACATGGCACTCACACACTTACAGGTGTTCGGCAGTCCAGATGCTCATGCATGATACAGTAATATCAGTGTAATGGTGCACAATTACTCCCTTCCACTGGGATGATAATGCTTAAAGAAAGGAGAAGATTTTTGACTGATGATTAAACCAAGTGGTTGAGCATTTACGCACAGATCAGGAATGGCTAGTTTCACTTCTTTCTTTTTGAATGCTGCCATGTGACATCCACACTGGATCCTCTTTTTCATGATAGACATTTAAAGCCACTTTCAGCTGGGCAGAGTGGGTCTTGTCTGTGATCCCAGAGTTTGGGATTAGGAGTTCAAGACCAGTATCAGCTACATGTGAGGCAAGCCTGGACCACATGACAACCTGTATCAAAACTAATTATAGTAAATATATAAATGCAAAAAGAAATATAAAGAAAGAGAGAAGAAGAAAGGGAAGGAAGGAGGGAGGAAGAGAGGAAGGAAGGGAGGGAGGGAGGAAGGGAAGGAGGGAGGGAGAAGGAAAGAAAAAGGGGGTCTGGGTGGCACATACTTTTAACTGAGCACTAGGGAGGCAGAGGCAGAGGCAAGAGGATTCTTGCAAGTACAAGGCCAATCTAGTCAGACAAAATCTAATCTATAACAATGTTTTAAAAACCAAGCCATTATGGGGATAGAAAGATGGCTCATTGGATAAAAGCAATTGCTATTCTTGTAGCACCCACATGGCCACTCAAAACTATCTGCAACTCCAGTTATAGGGGATCTAGCACATTGTTCTATCCTCTGAAAGCATCAGGCACCCACACAGTGTGCAGACATGTATGCAGACAGAAAAGTCATAGACACTAAATTTTAAAAAAAATTCTAAGAAATCCTTAAAAGGAGCCAGACATGGTGGCATGCACTTGGGAAGCAGAGGCAGGTGAATTTTTGTGAGTTTGAGGCCAGCCTGGTCTACAGAGCAAGTTCTAGGACAGCCAGGACTACACAGAGAAAGTCTGTCTCAAAAACCCTTAGAAGGGGAGGAGCATTGAAACAGCTCCACAGGAAAAGGTGCCTGCTGTCAGCCTGCAGATCCAGTCCTCTGGACCCAGACCGTGAATGGAAAAAAATGGCCTCTGACTTGCACGTGCACACTTTGGCATGTGTGAGAGTGAACACACATGAATAAAAGTATTTGTTTAATAAACCAGGGATGAGGGATGGTGTGTACCTATAATCCTAGAACTGGGAATATGAAGACAGAAGGCCCAAGAGTTCAAGGCTAACCTGTGCTACATGATCCCTTCTCAAAATACACACACACACACACACACACACACACACACACACACACACACCAGAAGAAACAGACCAGACTTCTGCATTACACTCCAGACTTCATTTCGGTTGTTTCATGCCCTAATACATTGAAGGAAACTTTTTCTTTGGCTACAGTTTTCTTTTTATAGTATTTTTCTTGCATTCTGAGGAACAGTTGGTGGGCACCCCCACTTTCTTCACAAACACAGAGTAGATGTACAAGATATATAACAACAAAAAACAAGAAAGCCATAAAGTAGAGGATTTGGATGTGTTTATTTTCATTTCTGATTAGCTCTTATTTTCTTTTAGTTCTATGGGAACAAAATAACTGTAGAAATTAATTTTTGTCAAATAAATGCATGTACTTCCTCACCAAATGGGCAAGCTGGGGGACGTCATCATGCTAAAGGCCATTTTATCCCTCCCCTTGCTTCCTGCTCACCCAGTCTGGTTTTCTTTCAACTCCCTCCCTTACACATCAACACCAATTTTTCCCTATGTTGGTTCTTTAAAAATGTCAACAACGAGGATCTTTTAGCTCTGGAACAAAACATCCCTGTAAGGACATTTTGAGAGAATACAACTTCTCAATTAGTTGTTTTTGTTTAGGTTTTTGAGACAGGGACTGGTCCCATTGCCTAGACCTCAAACTTTTGGGGATTATAGGACAGAGCTACCACATTTGGCTTCAACTTAATATTTCTGAAGGCCCTACCAAGGCATTCAGTGCTAAGTGCTCATCCCCTGCTACACATCCACCTAGATGTCATTCTGGGTGTGTCATTCACGAGCTCTTTGATTGTAAGAGTTTATTTATTCTCCCTGAGTCTTCACTTGTCTTCCCACTGAAGATAATAACAAAAATCTGATGGGGGCCTCATGGCAGTATAAAAATAGTGAATGCTTTGTCCCCAGCACAAATCATTCAAGCAAAATTTTTATGATTATTCATATATCACAAAATTGTCACTGCTCTAGAAAGCCTAGCAGAAATCACAGCCACCCCAGCAGCATACTTTTGACACCATAAAAGAAGTGGGTGGTGTAAGGAGACACCATAACCATGCCACCTAAGGACTGGCTACAGGTACGCTCCACATGCCCGTCAGGTGTGGTCAAGGTGATGTCAGGGTGACGAGGGAGACGTTTTAAAGGGACAGACAAGGCAAGAGAGAGCTCCCATGTGCCTTGTCTGTCCCTTTAAACCTCTCCCATGTCACCCTGACATCACCCGGTCGGACATACCTGTAGCCAGTCCTTAGGAGGCGTGGTTACGGCGTTTCCCTACAGGGTGGATCTGAGGAACGCAAGGTAAACCCGCTCAGCCTATGTCAGTAATGGTGTGGTCTGCATTAACAGGGACCCTGTGTTCTTAGAATTAACTCCACGAAATCATCCAAACCTTAAAGTTGTAAAGAAAACGTCACACTGAACAAAGTGACCCAGCTTCTTTGGGGTCCACCCTACATTGCCAGTAGAGTGAGTCTTCCCACCTGTCCAGAGGAAGAAAATTGAGGGCCTGGACTGAGCTACACTAGTATTCTGCCCTTCACCTCCACCCACAGGCGGCACCTTTCAAAAGTGGACAATTTATTAGGTTATCTTTGCTTCCCTTCAGCAACCCACCTTAATTTGCTCTCTCTCTCCTATGGGCGTTGAACCATGTTCAAGTCTTACAAAAAAAAAAAAATCCCCCTTTCACCCCACATCCCTTCTAGTTACTCTGTCTCCTTCCTCCCTGCCACGGCAAACCTGCTTTAAATAGTTGTCCCCACAGCCTCACTTCCTGCTCAGCCTTCAACCTCAGGCGATCTGGCTTCTGGGATCAAGGCTCCTCTTCTGAAATTCACTTGGCTAAAGATCACAGGACTGGCCCACTGTGTATCGGAGGACAGTTCTCATCACCTGGGTCTTGTGACAGCTTGACGACTGGTGGCCCTGCTGACCAGGTCATGCCTTCCCGCAAGAAGCTTTTAAACTATTCCTTAACCCTGCCCCCCTTGGCATGAAGGACCCTCCCACCTCACCCCAGGACTCCTCCTCTGGCACAGCGGAGTTTCACTTTGCCTTCTCACTCTCTAGTAAAGCTATAGCTTCATTAAATGCTGTCTTTATCCAGGTGGTTCGCGGATTCAGACCTCTACCCCAAGTCTTCCTTCTGAGGGGCTGGCTCAGATAGACAACCGCACCTGAGAATGTCCACATGGATGCCTCTCGGGTGCCTCAGAATAACTTGTTTACTGCTGAGATTTTCCTCCCACAATCTGTCAAGGGTCCACTCCCAGGAAGACCCCCACTTGGTATTTTTGGCTCTAGAAATGATCACCAAACATCCCACGGCCCAGGTGGGAGCTGTGAGTGGGATCCTTGACTGTGCCCAGATGCATTCTGCTGACTGCTGAAAACCCTTCACCTTGGTTTAGAGCAACCCTCATAGCAAAGGGCTGCATGCTGCTCTCCTCACTCCCCTCGACTTCCTGTCCGCGTCTTCTAGTTCCAGAACACCTCTGGCTTGACCTATTCTTCTCCTCCTGGTAGCCTGATCTTTAATCCAGACCAGTCTGATTTTACCTAAGTGCTGAGTCACTTTTCTCAGTGCAGTGACAAAATACCTGACAATGGCAGTTTAAGAAAGGAAGGAACCTATCATTTCTGTGTCATAGCGCAGGGTCCCACCTAGCACAGTGGGGAAGGCATGGCAGCCTGGAACTGAGGGAGCTGATTCTCATTGCACTGGGAGTCAGGAAGAAGAAAGAGAGAGAGAGATGGACGCTGGTGCTCCACTCTCTTCCTCCTGTCTATTTAGTTCAGGACCCTAACACGGGGGCTGTGACTAGCCACATTTGAAGTGAATCTTTCCACCGCAATTAACCCAATTTAGAAACTCCTTCCCAGACCCAGCCAGAGGTTTGTCTCCTCAATGATTCCAGATCCTTCCAGTTGAGGGCCAGTGTTTAGTGTCTCCTTGATGTTCACTTTCCATCCTGTTGAAACAGTGTCTTTCTTGCTTCTGTTGTAGCACCTGTTACTCCATGGCTAGCTGGCCGTGAACTTCCAGACAATTCTCCTGTGTCCAAAGAAATCTAAGCCTGCAGATAGGTGCCGCGGCATCGGCTATTCATGTGGGAACTTAGGTGGTCAGGCTTGCCCAGTTTACACTTCTACCCACTGAACCTTCCTCCCTGCTCTTTCATCGTCTCAATGTATTCTCCACGCAATCTTGTTTAAATGGAAGCTCTGCCTCAGACCCACTCCCCCTCCCCAATCACCACCCCTCAGAAAGCCCGCCAAGGAGAGGCCCCTCCCCCTGAGATGCTCAAGACCACGCCTACAGGGTATTTAAGACCTTGACCATAGCCCTGCACTCGATTTCTCTCCTGTCTTTCTGAGAGTCACCTGGCAGTTGTTTTGCTCTATTGATTAAAAACTGGTCTTGCCGGAGCGTTGGTGGCACACTCCTTTAATCCCAGCACTCAGGAGGCAGAGATAGGTGGATCTCTGTAAGTTTGAGGCCAGCCTGGCCTACAGAGAGTGTGCCAGGATAGGATCCAAAGCTACACAGAGAAACCCTGTCTAGAAAAACCAAAAACAAACAAACAAACAAACAAAAAACCTAGTCTTATTAGTTCAGCTGGATTTGTCTTATAGCATCAGTGGAGAACCCCCGGCCCAAACCAGGAATTTTTAAAAATACATATCACATCTCACTGGAGCTATAGAAGTATTTCCATATTCCAAATCTGCCAATCTGATCATTTCCTTCTTCTCTAAAATCCATTTTTGTTCCTATTGTTTTGCCCCCTTTCTATTTTCCTATGTGTGTATATGTTGATGTGTATGGGGACACACATGCATATGCAAATGAGCATGCACAGGGAAGACAGCATTTGAGGTTCCTCAATTGCTCTTCTACCTTGATCTCTAGCCAGCTTGCTGTGGGGATATCTTGTCTCCACTGTCTGAGGCTGGAGTTACAGCTGAGCTGTTATGCTCACCTGGGATCTATATGGGTTCTGGAGATCTAAACTCTGGTCTTCTTCCTTACATGCAGGCAATTAATTACTTTAATCACTGAGCCATGTCCTCAACCTTTGCCAAAACTTTTTATTCTTAAGGTTTCACTGGATAGCCCTGGCTAGTCCAGAATTCACTGTATAGACTAGACTAACCTTGAACTTATAGAGAACTACCTGCCTATGCCTCTTCTGTGTTGGTGAGTCTTCCAGGCATGACTCACCATGTCTGGTCTCCTTTTGGGGTTGGTGGTTGGAGGGTAGACAAGGTCTCACTTTGTAACATGGGATAGCCTAGAACTCATTCTGTAGACCAGACTGGCCTCAAACTCCAACACCTGCCTGTTTCTGCTGCTGGAGTACCGGGATTAAAGGTGTGTGTACCATGCTGGACCTATTTTGTTGGTGGTGTTGTTATTGTTTTTCACACAGGGTTTTGTATGTATCATAGGCTGGGCTTGAACTCATTACATAGCCCAGGCCAGCCTCACTCCCACCCCAACACTTGGCTTGATTTTCTCTGAAAGTCCTTTGGAATTAATTTCTTCAAGTACATCCTGTTCTCTTATGAGCATGTTATCCATAGTCTTTCTCTTCATGAAGTATTCTCCTCTCATGTCACATTTGGCCTCTGGAGTTCTTTCCTTATTCTTGAGATCTGTCTGAACATCACTGCCATGGGGAATTTTCTCTGAGGCTGCAGCATCTGAGCTATGGCACACCAGTGCATCTCTTCCCACACAGCCTACAGTGCTTTGTATTAACCCCTCTGCAAGCCTGTTTCCCCACTCCTGCATAGAATCTCTCTAGGCAAAGGAACACAGCTTCTTCACCATCATATACCTGAATGAGAGACTCAGCACATAAAAGAACACTGAAGACCAAATCTGAACACTGTGTTGCCTGCTGTTCAACCCGAAACAAGTTACTTAATCTTTTTGACACATCCCTGCTTGCATTAAACACAAGTCTCCTCGTGCTAAAAAACAAAATTCAGTAGACAGGAATCAACACAGTCTTACTTTAAAGATTACCGCAGAGGTAAGGAGCATAGCTCAGCAGTAGAGCACCTGCCCAGCACTGAAAAAGAAAGGGCTAAGCAAAGTCTTTCCAGTACTTTGTCAGCCGCAGAGTATATAGACTACAGTCCTGAATTCTGTCACTGATCTGCCGCAGACTGAGTTTGAATCTTCAAAAGGTGTGCTTTTATCGGTTCTCTTTAAAAAGTTACATTTTTAAAACTGTGTGTGTTTGTGTGTATATGTATGCATGTGTATGTCTGTGTGTACACCCTAAGGCATGCCATGGCATACTCAGTGAATGTCCAAGGATAACATGTGGGAGTTCTTTGCAATAGTTCTTTTCACTCTTTGGGTCTCAAGGATCAAGCTCTTGTCATCAGGTTTGGTAGTAGGCACCTTTGCCTGCAGAACCATCTCGCCAACCCCCCAGTTTCTCTCAGTTTCTTCAGTATCAATAAAACAATAAAATAAAATGCAGGTCAGCAAGATGGCTGAGCAGGCAAAGGTGCTTCTACCCACACTTGCTAAATCAGAATTGTATTTCTGGGTCCCACAGAAAGGTGGAAGGAGAGGACCAACTCCACAAAGTTGTCCTCTGACCACTGCACCCACACACTCATGCTGTATACACGAACAGTATCTTAATAAAACATGGAATGGGTTATAAGTTTGTATTTAGTCTCTGCACATACGCCATGTTTATTATCTCTTCAATATTCTCATTTTAGTAAATGTGTGGCCCAAGAGAAAATGGTGGTTGTTGTTGTTGGACTTTATTATTTATTACATTTTATTTTATTTTGTGGCAGGGGGTGGTATACATGCTATGATGTGTGAGTGGAGTTGGGAGACAATATGTGAGAGTCTGTCCCTTCCTTCTACTGTGTGGCTCTAGGGGTTTGAACTCAAGTTGTCAATCTGGTAACAGACAAGCATCTTTTCCCAGAGCCATCTTGCTGCTCCTGTTGGGTTTTAGTGATAGGATCTCACTCTGTAAGCCAGGGTTCCTCAAACACAGTATCTTGTCCAGGCCAGCCCTGTACCTGCAGCAAGTCTCCTTGCTCAGTCTCTTACATGCTGGGATTGCAGGTGTACAATACCATTTTCTGAAGAAAAAAAATTTTGAGGTAAGGTATTACAGCTCAGACTGTCCTGGAACTTACTATGCAGCTCAAGCTGCCTAAAGTCACAATGTTCTGGTCTCAACCTCCCAAATCCTAGCACTACAGGCATGTACTACTTCATGTGTCTCAAATATCTATGTTTTAAAGTTCATGTTGTCTGTACCTTCAATAGTCAACCTCACCACCATGAAACCCCCCCACACAAAAAATATAATGTCACATTTCCCCAGACTTTCAATCTAGATAGACTTTTTTAGTTCCTGCTTTCTAGAAGACAGTGGCTCCAGGCATTCTCTTATGTGAGTGGTTCAGGAAAGTTTCCCTCATTAAAATCTACTGTCTGTTAAAATACACCATTTCAGGCTGGCATGATGGCTCAGTCTGTGAAGTTCCTGCCAAGAAAGTCTAATTACTTGAGTTGGATCCCCAGAATGCAGAGTGAAAGAACTGACTCCAAAATGTGTCCTCTGCCCTCCACACGTATGTTGGCAATCACATTCACCTGTTTGCATATAGATGTCACACACAGAGACAAGAATAAGAGCAAGGGAAGTTTCTAAAATATGTGTGCACTGGTTGGAATGCAGCACTGGCCTACCATTCGTGAGGTCCCGGTGACATCAGCCCTTTGAAACAGCTGTCTGCTGCAGTTCCTTACATCTCCCTGCCCAGTCAGACCACCAACCTGAAGACTTCAGGAGAAGTGAAACTTAGGGACAGGGAATACTCTCAGTATGACTTGTGACATCCTACTTTAACAGATAAATGTGTTTCTTTTCACCTTTCACAGTCTTTCTGTTATGGGCCTCTATTTTGTGATCAGTGCTTGGATATTAATTCATTCTTTGGGTGATGCAAGCTGTTGTGAAAAAGCAAGACCACAGGCTATCTATCCATCATGATCAACGTAGAGGCATGCCTACTTACTGAGAAATCAAAGTGGTTCCTGCAAAACAGTAATAACATTATGATCTAAGTTTTAAAATGAGAGGCCAGGCATGGTGGTGGCACATACCTTTAGTCCCAGCACTTAGGAGGCAGAGGTAGGCAGATCTCTGAGTTTGAGGCTGGACTCGTCTACATAGAGAGTTCCAGGCTAGCCAGGGATACATAGAGAAGCCCTGTCTCTCTCTGTAGACCAGGTTAGCCTCAAACTTGAAGAGATTCCCCTGCTTCTGCCTCCTGAGTCCTGAGATTAAATGCATAAACCACCATTGCTTAGAGGTCTTGTTTCAAACAAAACAAAACAAAATAAGATATAAAATGAGGGGGAAAAATGTAGCAGAGCTTGGTAGTGCACAGCCTTGGAGGAAACTCTAACATCCATGGGCTCTGAGCTGGCAGCTAGTCTGTCTCATCAGCTTTTCTACACACTTGTCTAGAAAACATGCAAACAGTGTAGAATATATGAGAAAAATTGTACATCAGATAATGATATCCTGCCTTTGGATTTTTATATCTTCTCCATTCAGAGTATAGGGAAATAGTAAAGGAAATAATTTAACTAAGAAGGACCTAAAATTAGTCTTGTTTAGTTGTTGCTTGGCTTCCCTTTGGAGACTGGGCCTCACTGATGTAGTCCAGATTGGCCTGGACTCCAATTCAAAATCCTCTTACTTCAGCCTCCCAGATTCTGAGATTAGAGAGGGAAGCCATCGCAACTGGCTTTTAAATGCCTTTATTTATTACAGTTACACAGATGAGCGATCCCAGTGGTTTTCAAGTGGTTATATGTCTGACTCCTACAAATCTGTTGAAAGGTCTGGTTATGTACAACCTTCACCCCAGAACCAACCCATGAGCTTCTCCTCAGGACCTCCAGAACTGGAGTATTTCACATATTTCTTCTGGTCACACATATTTCTTCCCAAAGCTCCGAAGGTGGTTCTGATTTTTTTTCCAATTGGCGTCTCCAAGGACCCATGTCTCGAGAACAAGTTCAGCAGAGGGCGCTCTTTCCACCTTCTAACTTCCTTGCTTGACAGGAATGGCAGGAGTACAACAAAGGGGCAATTTTGCCTTTTTTGGTCATCAGTGAAGTTAATCCTTTTGTGACTCTGACCAAAGCAAAACCCATAAAAGGTATCACTTTTTTTTTTTAATTAAGACTTTATTTTTCTTTTCTGTGAGCATACTGTGAGGCAGGGGTTGGGGGAAGGATGTGCCTGGGAATTGAACTCTGACCCTCTAAAAGACCAGGAAGCCTTTAAACCCCTGAGCCACCTCTCTGCCCCACAAAAGGCATTCCAAGCACCTTCCCACTTAAGCAAGATGATTGCCTTCCCATCTTCCCAAAGTACAGCACTCTTGATCTGTGCTCATGAGAAGAGGTGAGAAGCCAGACATGATGGCATATGTCAGTTCCCCTAGCACGTGGCAGGCTGAGAGAAGATCACAAGTTCAAGAGCAGCCTGGGTTCCTTAGGGAACTCCTATCTAAGACCTCCCACAACCTAAACAAAACAAAGCAGAGAAAAGACAAGGGGCTAAGAAGAGCAGCAAGCTAGGAGAATGGTCCAGGCTTACACTTCAAAGAAACAGCAGGAAAAGGCTGATGGTTCACATGTCCACATGGGCTTTCTACCCTGCAAGGTGTTTTCCACTAGGATGAGGACGGACAAAGGCTCTGTGAAGATACTGGAACAAAAAGCCAAATTTTGCCAAGTAGGACTGCAAAAGAACAAATACATAGAAGAAATAATCAAGAAGATGAAGAAGTAGTCTTGCATACAACCTTGAATTCAATATTGCTAACATGAAGGAGAGTAAGATGTGATTCACTCTGACCAATGATACTGAAAACATGTCTTACATTTTACCAGTGTTTCTAGATGTGGTGGTACATAGCTGTTACCCCAGTACTCAAGAGACAGAGGCAGAAGAATAACCACAAATCCACAAAATTAAGACCAGTCTGGTCTACATAGTAAGTTCAAAGTCAACTTGAGCTGCATGGTGGCACCCTATCTCAAAAGAAAGCAAAACTGGGTGTGATGGCACTTGGGAGGCAGAGGCAGGTAGATCTCTCTGTGAGTTTGAGGAGTTTGATGCCAGTTTGATCTATATAGAGAGTTCAAGGACAGCCCGGGCTATACATAGAGAAACCCTGTCTTAAAAAAAAAAAAAAAAAAAAAGACACATGCCTGTAATCTCAGCACTTAGGTTCAAAGCCAGCCAGGGTTACATGAAAATTCCAAATCCATCTGAGTTATATGAAATCATTTTTTTTAAGTTCTGAAAATTATGGGAGACTGATATTAGGAACACATTTACAATATCTCTGGAAAAGTTCCCTAATATTTGTCCCAATAATGATTTTAATGGTTTCTCCATAATATCTCTTGTGATATTTTAACAGAATTGGGGCAGGGGTATGGGTCATTGCTGCAGACATAAACCACATCAAACAAGTTCAGGAAAAAAATAAGTACTGGTCACACTATGAAAAGAGACTATGTAGGTCCTTATAATATGATCTTTGGCTTTAGAAAACAATGGTTTTATCATTATAGATAATTCATATCTTTACCCTAAGGGGCTATGTGCAAATGTTTTATCACTGGCAGTATCTTCTAATTAGTGTTCTCTCTATGTTGATTTAAATAGGTGCCTTCTTGTGATAGGAAGGAGAGCAAAGCTACTTCCTGGCAAAAGTGCTGTGTCCTCTGAAGGTTGATTGTCTTTTAAGAATGTAGAAAAACCTCTACCATGTTATAGCTCAGGAAAAATGTTTGCAGAGCTAGGAAATGGCAGGGAAGATTGAATGTTTCGTTGAAATCTCTGTAACTCTCTCAAGCTGTAGGTAGCATAATTCTTGAAGAGCAAAGTCAAATGTGTAAGAAACAATATCCTGCACTGCAGGCAGGAAGAAAACCAAGAGTGTACCTAGTTTTTGTTGGGGATTGTCATCGTTACCAACACAATACAAAAAATACATTGCACTGTAAGGCAGTTCTCTGGTGGGGAGCAGCAGACAGAAAATGGCCTCTCCTCCATGAATGAGGCTTGGAGATGGAATAACTGACTGAGGCAGCAGATGCTCAGGCCAACCAAGCCAATTCTTTGACACAGAATAGCATGGCATGGAGCTTGTTCTATTAGTGGCTCCCCGCTTCCACCAGGAAGCAAGGGGTTAGTGGCATAGTAGAAGCACTCTTATTTCTCATTTTAGAGAAATAGCAAAGGATTTGATAACAATCGGTCATTGTTAAAACAGTAAATTATCTTTTAAAAGCCAGATTAGCCGCACCTATGGGGGGATCACAAGAATGTATAAAATGCACAAAAACTGGCTCTGAATTGCTCCTACAGATGGACCCTCATGCCAGTAAACAAGTGATTATGCACACTAGAGCCTTCCTTTCCCAGAAATAGCTAAGGAAGGAGGCTTCCTTCAAACAACAAACCAAAATCTGAAAAAAACAAAAATGCATACCTACAGACTTTCATAGTTTCACTTCATTTTGCTGATGGGATGTCACAGTAGCCAACAGGAACAATATATTTTCTTTTAAATTAACAAATGTCATGGTGGCTAAGGGTGGGTGTGGATGCAGAGAAAGAACTTGGCAAGAAAATGTTCAGAGCCTCTTGCAAAAGCAACTGCAACCCAAACACACTTCCAGACAGACAAGAAACACCTGCTGTGATAGAGGTTTTAAAAGATGAACCAAGGAGATGGCCTTAAAGTTGTTTTGACCAATTTTAATATAAATAAAAGAATTTACAGACATATCAGATATATACCATGCTTTTAATCCCAGCACTTTGGAAGTAGAGCAAACAGATCTCTTTGAGTTTGAGGCCAGCCTGGTCTACATGGTGAGTTCCAGCCTAGTTTAGGTTACATACTGAGACCCAGGAAGCAGGGGTGGGGGGCCAGGCCAGGGTTATTTGAATATTTGAGGGGCTGGAGAGATGGCCAGGAAGCTAAGAATGCTTGCTGTTCCTCCTCTTGCAGAGAACCTGAGTTCTCCTAGCTAGCATCCACAGTGGCCAGGCCACAACAGCCTGTATGTAACTCCAGTTTCAGGGAATCCAATGCTTCTTCTGGACTCTGCAGTTACCTCCATGTACATGACACACACACATATACTCTGGCCCACACACATACACACACACAAAAATACATACCAACATTAGATTTCCCATCTATTAGTAAGTATATAAAGGCATATAATTATGTATATATTCCTACAGTTACTCAACAAATACCCCTGGAAGTAGATGGCTTGTTCCTGATAAGAGTAATAAGTGCCCACACACATATTTGGAATCTTAGTTAATCCTTATAACAGTGCTGTGTTTTATAGTGCTTAAGGGCTGAAAAAAAAAAACAACAAAAAAAACCCTAATGCAGACAGTTATGTACCATGTCCAGGTTCATACAATAAAAGACCCAGGATTCAAAGAGTCATGTAACATGCCCCGGTTTATACTATAAGAGACCCAGGCGGAATTTCCTCAAGTCTGCTCAACTCCTAAGCCCACACTTCCAGCAACTGTGACACTAAGCACTACATAAATGTATGCTGTGGTCAGTGTAGAGCTTCACATTCAAATCAAGATGAATTGCAGGGAATCTTTCTGGGTTTTAAAATTCACTGATAATTGTGAAGATGCCAATGACACATCCTTGGACAGACAGGATAGAACAGCAGTTGTGCCTAGATACTCCTCGGACTCCAAAGCTGGCTCCTAGGGGCACTGTAGACATCTGCTGAGGCTACTGAGGCAGTCCCTGCCAAACTTTAGATCTGAGAATGACTCCAGCTTGGAGGGAGTCTCAACAAGAATAGCTCAGCTATTTTAGTCCTGGTCACTAGTAGGAAGTTTTGGATTTCCACATTAACTCAACGAACTCTTGGTGATACCTGGTAAACAAATAAACAAAAAGGGGGGACCGGAGAGATGACTCACTGTTTAAGAACAGTTGTGCACGCCTTTAATCCCAGCACTTGGGAGGCAGAGACAGGCAGATCTCTGTGAGTTAAAAACCACCCTAGTCTACAGAGTCAATTCCAGGACAGACTCCAAAGCTACAGAGAAACACTGTCTCGAAAAAGAAACAGAAAGGAAAAAAAGAAGGAAAGAAAGAAAGCAGGAAAAAAGAAAGAAAGAAAGAAAGAAAGAAAGAAAGAAAGAAAGAAAGAAAGAAAGAAAGAAAGAAAGAAAAAGAAACACTTGTTCTTGCAGAGGACCTAGGTTCAGTTCCCAGCAACCACATGGCAGCTCACAACCATCTATAACTCCAGTTTCCTGGAATCTGACTTCTTCTTCTTCTTCTTCTTCTTCTTCTTCTTCTTCTTCTTCTTCTTCTTCTTCTTCTTCTTCTTCTTGATTTTTTTTATTTGAATTAGAAACAAGATTGTTTTACATGTCAATCCCAGTTCAGAGGCAGGATGATCTCTGAATTTGAGGCCAGTCTGGTCTACATAGTGAGTTCCAGAACAGTTATGGCTAAGTTCCAGAACAGTTATGGCTACACAGAGAAACCGTGTGTGTGTGTGTGTGTGTGTGTGCGTGCGTGCGTGTGTGTGTGTGTGTGTGTGTGTGTGTGTGTGTGTGTGTGTGTATGTGTGTGTTAGCTGGTACACACCTTTAATCCTAGCATTTGGGAGGCAAGGTTCTAAGCCAACGTGCTTTACATAGTTCCAAATGAGCCAGGGCTACACAGTGGAACCCAGCCTCATAATAATACTAACAACAATCATATTATTATTGTTATTATTAATTTAGAAGTCAGGTGGAGCCCAGATGAATGTTGATTACTGACTTGTGAGATCATGCCTTGGTGATTGTTTCTAAAAGGAAGAGACATTGTTTCCTTAGAACTTACTTTGAGCATTCTTCTTGGTAACAATGTGACACATGCAGTTCTTGGCTTTGCCCTTGCCTGTGTGTGTGTGTGTGTGTGTGTGTGTGTACATATACATGAGAACATTTTACAAAGAGGAAGTGTTTCCATGTCACAAAACTAAGGGAAGGTGTCACAGTTCCTGGATTTGCCCTTGCCTGTGTGTGTACATATACATGAGAACATTTTACAAAGAGGAAGTGTTTCCATGTCACAAAACTAAGGGAAGGTGTCACAGTTCTTTCTTGTTTTTTGAGACAATCTCAATACAAGGCCCAGCAGCTGGGTTCAAACTCCCAGACATTTTATTGCCTCAGACTTCAAGAGCTAAGATTACAGGTCTGATCTTTTACTTTTCAAAACTTATGCAGTGTGTGTGTGTGTGTGTGTGTGTGTGTGTGTGTGTGTGTGTGCGTGTATTAGTGAGTGAAAGAGTTGAGAGTTGTGTATTTATGCCACAGCACATGTGTGTAGGTAGGTCAGAGGACTACTTTTGTGTAATTTCTTTTGCCTTTACACAGGTGGGGGTTCAACTAATGTCCAAAGGCTTGCAAGGCAAGCACCTTTACCCTACTACTCTGCCTTTTTCTTTTGAGTTGACTGACTAAGCGCTAAGGCTGACCCAGAACTCCCTGACTCAAATCATCCTATTGGCATCAGCCTCAGAAAAAGTTGTGAATACAGGTAAGCTCTTTTGTAAAGAAATCACACACACAAACACACACACACACACCCTTAATCACGTTAGGGTGATTAAAGTTGACATAAGATTGTTGTGATTGCATAGTAGAGGTTCCCAAATTACTTACTTAAAATTTAAATTTCAGTGGTGTGAAAACTTAAAAGATGGGAGGGTATGTGTGTGCGCGCATTCTCTAAACTACTATCTCATGATCGTATGAGTTTGTCTGGAGCTCACCTTCAAGAAGTTAATGATTACCAAAAGGGGTATTTAAATGTAAGTAAAACGACTCAGCAAGAAAAGAGAAAACTGCCCACAGAAATGCTGGTGTGCACAAGCCTTGAACTTCAGGGAAAACTGAGCGCCGCTTGTTCGGAATTCAGCTTCCCACAGGCGGTTTCTTCATTACTTAACCGTACGAGTGGAAATTTGTGCAAAATAGAGGAACTTACGGGGGCGACTTTGAACATGAGAAACTGCAGGCTTATTTCTTTCGAGTGACAAGTAAGGGCTCAGAGACACAACTCCTCTTGGCTCGGCAAGACTGGCCCCCTCCACGGCCCACGTGGCCAAAGTAAACAGAAGGTGGGCCTGGGCGGGGAGAACCGGGGCGCCGCCGATTTGCAGCCCTGCGGAGTCCTTAAAGCACGGGCCCCTCGAGCTTTCTGGGCACGGGCTTGGAGCAATGGGGAGCGGCTTGGCTGGGCGACTGGGAAGGAAGGGAGGGTGGCAGAGCGTGGAGAGAGTGGGGAGCGGTCCCGGGAGCGGGAGCACCGGGGCCAGGGGCCTCCCCGGAGCGCGCGGGAGGGAGCGGAGTTTGCAAGTGCGCCCCCGGCCCGCGGGGGACAGAGGCGGGGGACAGAGGCACCGAGCCCACGCGCGCGCGCGCGGGGGGGTGCGGCGGGCAGACTGGGGGCTGCTGCCGAGAGCCCGGGGCGGAGCGGAAAAGAGGAGGCCCAGAGCCCCCGGGAGGGAAGGAGGGAGGGAGCGAGCGAGCGAGCGAGCGTCCAGCCCCGGTGCCGCGTCCCCGCGAACGAGCGAGCGAGCGAGCGCACAGCCGGGACCCCGCCGCGCCCGCCCCCGCGAACGAGCCAGAGAGCGAGCGAGCGCACAGCCCGGGCCCGCGCCCGCGCCGCTCGCATGCCAGTCACGTCCGCCCCCTCGGCGGCCGCCCGCCCGAGAGCCGGCCCCGGCGAGCCGGGAGAACAGACGTCAAACTGCCTTATGAATATTGATGCGGAGGCGAGGCTGCTTTCGTAGAGGAGCAGAAGGAAGCAAGATGGCTGCCCTGTAGGATTTGTTAGAAAGGAGACCCGGCTGCGACGGCGGCGGACTGCGAGGCTGAGGGACCAGAACCAGGTCAGAGCGCTGCTGCCCGCGCCTGTCTCTCTCTCGCTCTCTTTCTCTCCCCGCTCTTTTCGGCAGCAGAACTGTCCCTTTCCAAGCCCCCTCGCTCTCTCTCGGCCTTGCGGGGACTGTCATGTCACCCACAAATACCAAGAGGAAAGGGGGAAGCCTCACAAATTACTGGAGCTTCTTCAACATGGCTGACAAATATAGTTTTAATTTAGCAACCCACCCCCCTCCTGCAACCTGCACTCCTGGGGTCCCTTCTTCCTACTAATGCGTGTCCCCCTCCTTACCCAGAAAACTTACCTTTGTACCTCCCGCCAGCCGCTCTCCCGGCCTTTGAGTCTCAGCAAAGTGAGTGTTTTCTTGGGGCTGCCTTTCTGAAAGAGCTCATCTTTGGGGGTCACCACTTTTCTTTTGGATCCTCCTCCCCCCTGTCCTTAGTGTAAGTCATTCGAGTCCCTCGTTTATCCTCAGACAACCCGGAAAGAACACCGACCCGGTGTTTTTGACTCTTTTATCTCCAGTAGTATTTGTTTGGGTCCCGTTCTGGGTCTGTGTCTCCGGCTTCCAGCACGTTTGTCCCCCCGTGGA
The DNA here is from genome assembly GCF_003668045.3 of Cricetulus griseus. NCBI lineage: Eukaryota > Metazoa > Chordata > Mammalia > Rodentia > Cricetidae > Cricetulus > Cricetulus griseus. The sequence continues at coordinate 25,587,399 of NW_023276806.1, forward strand.
CGACTACATTAGACAAATGTCACAGTGAGTGGATTCGGGATCCACTACGTGGAGTTTTTCTTCTTCTTCTTCTTTCTTTCTTTCTTTCTTTTTTTTTTTTTTCCTCTTGAGTCCGCGCGTTTTGTTAGTGGCGCTGAGTGAGAGAGGAAAGAACAGTTTCTCTGCGCCCCCAAACAAGACCAGAACCCGCTTTTCTCAAGGTTCACAAGCTCTGCGTGGGCTGTACCTTCCAGTTTAGGAAATGTGTGTTAGAGAATCTGGGCAAATCTGTGTGTTGGCTTTGTGCTGCCCCCGAATCAGCTTCGTTCTGATCCCCGGTAAGTGACAGGCACACACAAAGGCAGGCGCAGGCCGAGGGAGGGGGCGGGAGAAGCGTTCCGAGACTGCAAGGTCAGGGGCGCCCAGAGAAATGAAATCCAATCCCGGCAAAGATCTCTTACAGTCCCATCCCAAATTTCCCTAACTCTGGCATTCACTCTGTGTTTTTGGTCTTTCATGATCTTCCCTCCCTATACTCCTCACTCACATCTTGACTCTCCACCAGAACTGCTTGCTTACTGTTAGAAAGCTGATAGGGTTTCTATGGAGAGTTTTCTACATATGGCCAAACCAAGTGTGGCCTGGACAGACTCCTGGGAAGGTCGAGTTAAAAAGACCTGTTACTTGATGGTTAATGCCTTCATGATAGACTTTTGAGGGCTTTGAGAGATTTTTCTTTCTCCCGATTAATGATTTGGAATAGAAATAGGTTATTTTTTTCTATTGTTTTGTTTTGTTTTTCCCAAGTTGTTTGCTTAAAATTTAGGGAGATGTTTTAGTGTTTGCCTATCTGGGAAGCAGAATACATCCATGGACTTAAACAAAAACAAACTCACAAGTCACACAGTACTTTTGCTCTAATGAAGGATTATAATGACAAAATCTATACTCAAAGATACTCATAAGGATAAGATTGCATGTTAGGGGAAGTTGGGATTCATGGGGAAAATATATAGGTTTGGTTTAAGACTGTGGGTATTGTTGCCTGACTGATGAAATCATTACATTTGCATTTTAATGGAAAGTTGAAATACTGAGGGGAAGTTAAGTTCTTCTCCATGTTTCTGAGTGTTTTGTAATGCATTTTGAATACAGTATACATTACAACATAAATATTAATCTTAAAAAACGTTATTAAGCAGTACAGTGTTTGTGAGGGATTGGGGGTTAAGCTTGAGATCAGGAGAGATTGATTTGATTACAGGGAGAGGGAGAGGCACATAGCTGCACCAATCAGGTCTCCAAACCTACTCACCCTCAGTAATTCACTTCATAAGTTTTTCTGTTTTGGTTTTCAGAAACATGGCTAAGCTCACTTTAAGCTTGGTCCTAGGGGCTCATCCACATGACCAGAAAGTAGAAACATTACTCATCCTTGAACAGAAACAGTTCATTGATTCTGATTTGCCCTAAAGTAATAGTGAAATCCCAGTTTTCTTTTCCCCATTAATGCTTATTGTATGGTCAGTTATACCAACAATCCAGAGTTTAAAAAGAGTAACTTTAGGCCAGCTGGTGGTGGTGCTCACCTTTAGTCTCAGCACTCAGAGGCAGAGGAAGAGGCAGAGGCAGGTGATTTCTGTGATTTCAAGAGTGAGTTCCAGAACAGCCTCCAAAGCTACAAGAGAAAATCCTGTCTCAATAAATAAGTAAATAAATAAATAAATAAATAAATTGTTTGACTAGTAGACTAGTGTGTGGTGATTTCTTTGGGAACAGGTTTTCAGATTTGTGATCTTTTATGTCTTCAAACTACTCAAGAGTGTTTTCCATTCTAATCAATAAAAGTACTTAAATTGGTGTGTTTTTATTTTTTATGTTATCATAGAGGCCTGCTCTTTCCTGTCATGAAATTTAGAATTTTGTTATTTTGTGCATCTTAGTTTTATGTTGAAAACAGTGGCTAATTGTGACTATTCTTAAGGGTTTTGGTGAAAATTTGTGTATTATTGAACACTCTAAGTAAATAACACTTTTTCATTTTTTTAAGCAACAACCTTTTTTTTTTTTGTACAACAACCTTTCTTTAACTGTATGTGTGGAAGTACCATCTAGGTATTCTAAAAGTTCTAAGAGCTAGCTGTCTTAGTTGATTTTACTTTAGAAAAAAATATTAAGCAATAACAAGATTGGTAGTTTCTAAAAAAAATCCATTGTTTTGTCTATTTGCATATTGAACTAATGAAAGATTAACTTGGAATGAGACTTTGCTTTGTTTAAATTCACTTATTTGTCAAATATTTTTAAGGCTTTCAGCAGATTTACTGTTTATTGGCCAGGAGCCAGGGCGATGGCATGGTTTCCATGTGGCTACATATGGTTCTGCATACTGGCATCACCATCATTCCCAGGGAAGTGTGTACACCTGCTTTGGGCTTGTTATGATGACTTCCCCAGTCCTTATTGGCTGCTATATCTGTGCTTCATTTTGTTTTCACTTGTTGAAACTAGAAATTCCCTATCAGTTGCTCTAAGCTCCACCCAGATCCTGTTGTAAGCCAAGGGCCATGGTTTCCTTGTTTGCTAGCCTCACTTGGAAACCCTTTTTATGAATCACAAACACATCTAAAAGATAGTCTATTTTCCATCATTACCTAAGCAAATTAGTCAACTTTTATGAAATAATCATCAAATAAAGTGTCTTAGCAAAATGTTTAAGCTGGTTATGGTGTGCCAAGTCTGTAATCTTAGCACTTGGCAGGCTGAGGCAGGAAGATGGCTAAAAATTTTGAACCAACTTGCATCCACCTAAAAGAAAAAGTAGTAAATGATATATGATATGAAATGTCAGTAATTTAGGATACCTGGAAATTTATATTAGATATGATATTTATGCTACAATTGCTTCTAACTTTTCAATTGTTATTTTTAGCAATTGCTGCTTTTTGTATATGAATGTTTTCTTGCATGTATGTATATGCACTGTGTGCATGCTTGGTGCCTTTGGAGGCCAGATGAGGATATTGAATCCCTGGATCTGGGGTTAGCTAGTTGTGAGCTGCCATGTGGGTGCTGTTTAGAGCTGCCAAGAGCAGTGAATGTTCTTAACGATGAGCCATCTCTCCATCCCCACATTTCACAATCTTATATAGCTTATTGGTAGAAGACACAATATAATTGTTTCTTGAATGGGACAGTGTTGATTCATTAAAATCGTACTTCCTCAAGGATTATGCCACCATTGAATAGTAATTCCTGGGGGCAGCAGCAGTACCAAAATCAGCAGCAGGAAATGTCTCCTAAGCCAGCTTTACAGTTGGAGCCTTAGCTGTGGGAGCGTCCAGTTGCCAAGCAGAGCTGGTGGTTATCCTGGAAACTGTGCTAAAGAACACAACCACAGTGATTTTTGCCAAACACACAGTATTTACATGGGTCTAGTGCTCTGGTTTCTATTACAGTTTACTGCCAAAACTCAGTGAATACTGTGACATTATTGAATGAGGTTCGGTATACCGTGCATCTGTTGGTGTATGTAGGGCTGTAGCAGGGAAGGAGTGCAGTCAGAGCGTATGTATCACAATGACCACAAGCAGGAAGAAATGGATGCACTTTACACTTGCCCGTTTCCAACAGAATTTTAACTATGGAATGGACAATGCAGAAAACTCCAGGCTTAAGACAGGTATATCATCTTTCTCAATAAAATTGACTTTGAGTTTCCATTTGCAGTGTAGCAAATTCTGACTTTTGACTTTCCCTATTTGTTATAAAAGGTATTAGGGGGCTGGACAGCAGTTAAGAACACTTGGCCCAGCTGGGCGGTGGTGACACATGCTTTTATGCCCAACACTCAGGAGGCAGAGACAGAAGGATCTCTGAGTTCAAGGCCAGCCTGGTCTACACAGCAGGTTCCAGGACAGGTTACAAAGTTACAAAGAAACCCTGCCTCAGAAAACAAAACAAAACAAAAGAACACTTTGCTAAATCATGAGGACTGGAGTTTGAATCCTAGCACCTAATTGGGTGGCTTACAAATACCTTTTATTACAGATCCAAGGATCCCAACACCCTATTTCAACCTCTGCAGACACCTGAACACACACAGGCAAATTTTAGGCTGGACATGGTGGTGTACACCTTTATTTTTTTGTTTTTGTTTTTTTTAAATGTGTATTTCTCTGTTTATATTACACTATCTTCCTGCAGTGCCAGAAGAGGGCATCATAAAATACCTTGAAACTGGAGTTACAGAAGATCATTAATCCACCAAGTGAATACTGGGAACTGATCTCAGGTCCTGGAAGAGCAGTCAGTGCTCTTAACTTCTGGGCCCTCTCTTCTTCTCTGGTTTGAGAAAGGTCTTGCTATAGAGTCCTGGATGGCATGGTACTTACTATGCAATCCCAGGCTGGCCCCAGACTTGCTACAGTCCTCTTGACTCTGTCTTCTCATTGCCTTAGCATGCCTATCTAAGAAACTCAATGCTTTAAGCTCACCAAAGACAGTTGTTCAAAACTGATGTGAAGTCATATTCTGAATAGTCTCAGAATTAAAATCAGAGATGAATAACTGGGATGAAGTATTTTGGAGGATAATTTAGAGCATAAAATAAATTTGTTGTACCAAAAATACTGCAAATGTTTCCTTTAAATTAGATTTCTTTCTGTCTGTTGAAAACTTGCTGATCTCTATATGTTTCATTCACTAGCCGAATCTAGTAAAAACTTTTTTTTTTTTTAAATCTAGAACGTGTGTCTTCTGTACTCAAAGCATAGTAGGAAAATAATGTGTAATTTCTACAGGAAATTGTAATGGCTCCTATTAAAGTCACCCATCTTCAGCATGGGATTTAGTGGCTTTTAATACATTTATGCTGTAATTACGTATTTTAATTGAAACTTTTATTCAAATAGTTGTAGAGGCTATGCAACTTTAAGAATCGTTTTACTGACAGTAGATTGTTGTAATTCTTAGTTATTCACTACTTTTTTGTTTTGTTTTGTTTTTCAAGACAGGGTTTCTCTGTATTGCTTTGGAGCCTGTTCTGGAACTTGCTTTGTCTGTAGACCAGGCTGGCTGGCCTTGAACTCAAAGAGATCTGCCTGCCTCTGCCTCCAGAGTGCTGGGATTAAAGGCATGAGCCACCAATGCCCATCTATTTACTACTTTTTAGTACTCCATTTTTACTTTTATGAACTTCCGAAAATTTATTGTTCTCCCATGCAAAGTTGGAATATTTTGATTTGTTGTTTTTGCCTTACTTTGTAGCCCAGGCTGATCTAAAACTTGATGTAGCTCAAGATGGCCCTGGGATTCCTCTCTCTTCTTCCCCCTTGGAACCGTGTCTTCTTATGCCTGTTTTGAAATAAAATATTTCCTGCTTCAGCTCCCCAAGTACTAATGTACCATCATGCCCTATTACTAATGTACCATCATGCCCTATTACTAATGTACCATTATGCCCTATTTGGCCCTGAACGCTTGAGCCTCCTGCCTCAGCCTTCTGACTGTCAGATTGACTACATCTGTTGTTGATTTTTCAAAAGGATAAATTTTATGCATATGAGTGGAGTGTTTTGCCTGCATGTGTGTCTGAGAAACCATGTGCATCTGTGGTCTCTGGAGGTCAGAAGAGGGCATCAGATCCCCTAGAACTAGAGTTACAGAGTGAGCCACCATGGGGTGCTGTGTATTGAACCTCGGTCCTCTACAAGAGTAGCAAGTGGGCCTGGAGAAATGGCTCAGCCGTTAAAGACTAAGCTCACAACCAAAAATATAAGTGTCAAGTGTTTTTAACTGACAGCCATTTCATCAGCCCCTGTTGTTGATATTCTAAATGTACTTTTATAAATAATTTCTGTGAAAAACAAAACCTATTCAAAAGAAAACAATGTCTCATTATTTTTGCTGATAGACTATTCTATTCTCCTCAGGGAACACCGCCTGTGGCCGGGCACAGGTGGAGGCTGCCTACCATTAAGGGATCCCACACAGTGCATTGGTTCTTGCTCTGTGACTGTCCTGAGGCACCACAGTTTGTTCTGTGGGTACTTCAGCAATAGTAGCTGTCGTTGTCATGGCTTCATGGGCACTGCTAAAATCTGCTTTATCGAATCACCTAATTTCATCACAGAGTATCACACTTCGATGAAAACTTTCATAGAACTGTCAAGTAGGTTTTTTATTTTAGTGTTTTCTCCTGAAATTTGTGTTTTGTCTTAAACAAACAAACAACAACAACAGAAAAACCAGTGACTTAAATAATGACAATGGGAGCCAAGGGATGTGAAATGATATCCAAGTTTCTCTTCTCTTTCTTTCCTGTCTGTAATTACAAGGTCACCCATTAGAACAAGACCTTAATCCTCTAAGGTAGACAGTGATGCCCAGACACAGCTGGGTTCTGTCCTCTGCACACTGGCCTGCTCCTGCTCATTTGCTTTTCATCTGTCTGTTCTTTCTGCATGTCCTCATGCCCCCATGTTCCCCACTGTTGCACAAAGTCTCTAACCTGAAGTTTCAGAATCTTCTTGGCTGTAGCATGATCTCAGTTCTTTGTGTGTTTCAGGACTTTTTCATTAAAGGGATCTCTTTTCACCAACCTGTAATTAGTACAGGATGTTAGCTTTTTGTTTGTTTTGTTGCATACATTAGAATGAGAACCATTTCTGCAAATAAAGTGGCTGATCAACTGTCAGTTTCAGGGAGGAATCTTGAAGTGAATGTTAAGTCACTTCATTCCTGTTTTAAAACTGATGAAAGGAGAAACAAAGCTGAAAACAAAGCTAGCAGACATTTCTGTGTATTGCTCCCTTTATCCATCAATAGCTTGGGTTTAATTACTACTGAAAATTGGCCATTAGCTTTGAGAAGTAAACTTTCTGTAGCTTAAAGTGATCTCTTTCTCTTTTTAAAACATTCTTTTGTCAAGTGAAAACTTTATATGCATTAGATTTTTTTCCCCAACATACAATTTGAAATCATTTCTACCAAGTGCATTGAGACACAGGGTATGTCATTTTTAAAATTTTAAGATTTGGGCTGGAGAGATGGTCAGCCATTAAAGGATAGGCTCATAAGAAAAATTAAAATTTACAATTTATTTTTGTCTTATTTTTTAAGTGTTTAGCTTGCATGAATGCATGTGCACCATGTGCAAGCCTGGTGCCAAAAGAGGGTGCCCAATCCCTTAGAACTTCAGTTACAGGTGATTGTGAGGTGACGTGGATGCTGGGTTGAACACCAGTCCTCGGGAAGAACAGCTAGTTCTCAATCACCTAGCCACCTCTTCGTCCCCAGCATATTTCATTTTAAAGTGATTTAAACTTACAGGAAAGACTAAAGATAAACTAAATCCTTATTGGAGCAGATTCCTTGTCATCCACACGCATGTTTTTATGGCTAACAAAGTTTCTGTGTGCCACTGAAGCATTCAAGTCTTCTTTTACATAGGACCCTGTCACTTGGACACGTGGGCTAGTGCTCAGGCAGCACTATTTACAAACACTTTGGCAACCACTGAGAGGGAGGACACTTTGTGTGCCTGGAGCCAGGTACCCACCCCCTTAATTAATAGTCACAAATCCCCTGTCTGGTTCTGACCTGGTCATGACCCCAAGATCAAGGTGTTTCCCTGAGGCCTGCCCAACATGAAGTCTACTTAACCAAAGCCTGGCCCAGCCTGGGCGCAGTGCTCAGTTAATCTTTTTTACCTCTTTCGGCTTGCAGAGTGGTCATGCTAGATTTTTTGTTTATTTTGGTAGATGATGTCCTGGTTCTGTCATTTATAGTTCCCGGTGAATGAAGTTCAGCCCATTCCTACAAATACCTTTAAAATGACAATCAACAGTGGTAACAAAGGATCTGGGAGGAGCTGAGGGAGGGAAGATCATAAACAGAATATATTGTATGAAAAAAATGTATTTTCAGTTAAAAAAAAAAAGAATCCATTAAAAAAAAAAAAAAAAGCTCATCTTCATTCTGAGGTCTTGAGAAGTGAATCCATGATTCAGCTCCCCAAAGCAGTAACTATGGCTGGAGAAAGTTGATAGTTCCACCCTGATACCCGGATCTGAAATCCACCCCTAAGGCTGCCCCTCCCCAGCATCCACCTCACCCTGGGATTAACATACCAGTAATAAAGCTTTCGCTTGATACTTAGTTCCTCCTTTCCCTAGTTGATTTCTGTTGATTTTCATTTGTGTTATCCGTGAAGAGTCTTGAGTTTAAGAAAAGAAAAAAAGCATCTGATCTTGTGTATGTTTGATTGTGTTACAGTGTTAAGCAGACTGGTTCTGATATGTAAGATATGAGCAAGTTGGGAGTTGTGTTTGTATTGTATCCAACTGTGGTTTCCCCATTGTTACATCACCTGAAAGTGGAAGTTGCATTAAAAGTTGAGATGCAGCAGGTAACTGAAAATGAGCTGGCTTAAATGGCTGTTTGCTTTCTGAGACACAGCCTCACTTTGTGGCTCAGGCTGTCCTGGAACTCACACATGCACGCACACAGGCACACACATCCCAGCTAACGAAGACCCGTGGTGTTAATAGTAACACACACACACACACACACACACACACACACACACACCAGATAGCAAAGACCTGTGGTGTTAAGAGTGATGCCTGGCTCCAGACAGGTCCAGGTTATTCTCATTCCATCCCACGTGGTCAAACACGCAGGGATTCAATGTCTATAGACTGTTCCAGAATTCTGAAGACCAGCATTTAATGATGGGGGTGTGGTTGCATCTCCCAAACTATTTAGTCAGCTAGCGCTTGGAATTTTGGTACAGAATAAGAAAGCCCTGAAGGTGTAGTAAACTTGACTGGAAGAGAAATGTGGTAGGTGCTGAAGGAGCCTCACCGCCTTTTTAATTTTTTTCGTAAATTTTATTTAAATTAGAAACAATGTTATTTTACATATCAATCCCAGTTCCCTCTCTCTCCCATTCTCCCATACCCCCACCCACTCCCCAGGGAGGATGAGGCCTTCCCTGAGGGAGCATCAAAATCTGTGGGCCTAGGCCCTCCCCTGTGTATCTAGGCTAAGAGACTATCCCTCCGTGGAAAATGGGTTCCTGAAGTCCGCTTGTGCACTAGGGATACATCCTGGTTCCACTACCAGAGACCCCATAGACTGCCCAGTGCTCCTAAATGACTCCCACATTCAGGGGCCTGGTTTGATCCTCTGTTGGTTCCCACTTGCTCAGGTCAGCTGTTTCAGTGGGTTTTCCCAGAGTGGTCTTGAACCCCCTGTCCATCACTCCTCCCTCTCTGCAACTGGATTCCAAGAGTTTGGCTCAGTGCTTAGCTATGGATCTCTGCTTCTGCTTCTATCAGCTACTGAATGAAGGCTCTAGGATGGTATTTAAGGTAGTCATCATTCTCATTATAGGGAAGGGCATTTAAGGTAGCCTCTCCACTATTGCTTAGAATCCTAGTTGGGGTCATCCTTGTGGATCTCTGTACAATTCCCTAGTGCCAGAAGAGAAAACCCCTTCTTATCTGATACATTTGTTTACCTGTTTAGTTGTAGTTTTTGTTTGAAACAATGTCTGCTTGTGTAGCCTAGGCTGGCCTTGAGCTTAGTATATAGCTCTAGGGTGGCCTCAAGCTTGTGGTAGTTCTCCTGCCTCAACTTCCATAATGCTGGCATAACAGGCACGGCCCACCATGCCAGGCTACATCATCTGGTACATTCATGACAGGGGGAGAGGAAAGTGAGAGATAATTTTGTATGCAGTTTATTAATGAAGAGCTGGTGTGTATTCATCTGGATGCCAGCAAGTGTTGATGACAGAGAAATGCTTAGCCGGGTGAGAGGCAAACATACAGAAATGACAACACTAATAGTTTTCAGTGAATAATAAACACTGTCATAAGTTAAGAAAACCTCAAGACTGACTGTAAACTCATTCCTGCTTGTAACAAATTGTCAAAGATTTTTTTCTCCTTCCTTTCTTTGCTCTTTAAATAATTCTTCTAAACTATAGGTTTAATTTTGTGTGTCTGTTTGAATTCATTCCTTGTTGCTGTTGTTGTGACTATTTCATAGGCCAAGGGCTAGCTAGCACTTTACCTCTGAGCCACATCCTGTGTTCCAGTTATGTTTTCATATTTTATGTGCAAGTGTGTGTGTTGAATGTCTTTCCAAGCACTTATATGATTACCTCTTGGACTTTAACCAGCTTCGACTCAATTTTAAATTATTTATTAGATTTGAAAAAACATAGATTTTTTTTTCACTGTGCATTGTGATGAAATACAGGAGGCTTTAGAGACGCTAAGCTGTTTGCTGCATTGATAGGAGAAAGAGAAGTGTATAAGGGAAAGTCCGTTTCCTGAAGTTGCTTAGGCAGAGATATTTAATTCTAATACAGGCAGTGTTTGTTAACTGTTTTTTTTTTTTCTGGGGATTTCCATTTCCTCAGGTTCCACATCTAAGTTAGATGGTGCCATAGGAAAAATACCAAATCTTGGCTTCCCGTGTCACCCGGTATGTGGGTGCCCTCTGCTTCAGCCTCTCTATACCTGCTTCTCCATCTGCAGGATGGGACCCGCTAGACCTTCTAGTCACTGCTAAGAGGGGTTGATGAGATAACAAATGAAATAGCCCACACTTGATTGTGTCAAATTCCAGTGGTTGAGTGGATCTTGCTTTTCTCTTCAAGTGTGTGTTAAGTATTTATCTACATCAGGAAGAAAATGGCCTTCATTCATCTTGGCTTCTGTGGAGTGGGCAAGAATCCGTGCTTTGAACCCGCTTTTAGTTGCTGGATAGCAATTGAGATTCCTAGACTGGGCATCCAGGACTTTCCTGGGATGTTTTCCAATTGTTACTTGGAGGGCTGATTCCTCTATTGCGTGAATGGTCCTTGGAGCTAAACTTGACATAATGCTCCTAGTCTTCAGCCTGACAAGGATGGCACAGGGTGGCGGTATAATCTCTGAGGAGATGGAGAACCATTTCCATCCTTAAGGAAGATTTTAAGTTCAAGGTCATTTGGTGGAGAATTTCGAGGAGAATTTGAGGTCAGGCACTTGGATTAAAGGTACACATCACCACACCAAGCATTTGGTTTGTTAATGTTGTTTTTTTTTTTTTTTTATGTAGCCCAGGCTACTCTAAAACTTGCTAGCTATTGGAGGGGGACTTTGAACTTCTGATCCTGTTCTTTCCAAGTATAGAAGTATGCTTTTGCTGGGTGGTGGTGGCATATGTCTTTAATCATAGCACTCTGGGAGACAGAGGCAGGAGAATCTCTGAGAACTCAAGGTCAGCCCAGTCTATAGAGTTCCAGAACAGCCAGAACTACGCAGAGAAACCTGTCTTTAAAGGGAGGTGTGTGATTTTTCATTCTTCTTCCTTGCCACAGAACTTTTAATTTTTAAAATTTAACAATGCCATATTGACTTCCCTGACCCCATTCCAGTTTGTAAGATGTAAAACTTAATATTTCTCATATCCATTTATTTTTTCTTCCCTGGCTTCTACCATAAATTTTTTTTCTATATTTGTTTATTTAATGTGTGAGGGAAAGTCTGTCACCAGCCCCCAATTTTATGTTTTCTATGCTATTATTCCCTATTGGTAAGTCTATAACTTGCACATTCTCAAGGTAGAGGATATAGCTTGTAGACCTGCAACCATAAGCAAGTCTTGCTTAGGTTTGATCCTAGAAACTCAAAAGAAAAAGTTAAATTGTAGTTTGCATTTATAGCTGGTTTTCTTGTGCTTTGTTTCTCATTGCTAACTGAAAAAAATACCTCACTCGGTGTCATGATTATGATGTCTGGAACTCGCACATGCAGAGGTAAAGTGCAGAGCACAAAGAGCAATGGTCACACAGATTCGGCTTGCTTCAGGTGTAATGTGTTAAGCATCAATTTAAGTAAATTTTGTTTTCTTATATCCCGTAAAAATATGCCATATTTTAGCTTCTTTTATATTCAATCTCAGGTTTTCCTATTAGCATTCAATTTTTCTTGGACACTCTAATTGCTTGTTTCGCTTTTTTTAAATTAACCATTTCTAATTAGGAGTGTGTTTATGTGTGTGGTCTATGCATTTGAGTGCTGGCCCCATGGAGGTCTCATCTTCTGTTGTAACACACTGAGTTTCTGTTCATTTTTCTGTCCTCCTTGGGCTTACTCATGGTTCCCTCGCTCATAGTCTCCTCTTTCACACTGTTCTACACCTCTAAGCATTTTGGGAGTTCAGGAGATACCGTGAGTGCTTAACCTGTTGAAAATGCTTCACATTTTCCTGCATGGTTAATGGACAAATGTGTTTAAAATCATGTGGAGTAACTAATAATTTTAGTTTTTAGAGAAGAGTGTCTTACTGTGTAGTACAGGCTGCTCTCGATTTCTAGATCCTCCTACCTCAGACTACCAAGTAGGGAGTATAAATAGGCCCTGCCACACCTGGAAGTTTGGGATCATCTTAACTAAGAATTTAGGAAACACTGGTGGATTACCAACCATCTGGTATTGCTTATGCAATATCTGATGTCAACATTTTAAACATCCAACTGCTCCTTATGAAACTTAACTCTTCTCCAGAATCTCATTACAACTTATTTAGGTATAACTTCAAACATTCTTCTTAACACTGTGATCATGTACAATCTTATTGTCGTCATTTTTCCAGGCAGGGTCTCCCTATGGAGACCTCCCTCTGCCTCCCTACAAGGACTGTACAATCTTAAAATAACCTTCATTCATTTCAAAGAATTTTCCTTCTGTTATCACTTCATTTTTTCACCTATTTTTCTTATCTTTGTGGAATTTCTGCTAGTTGTGTATTAGACCCTCCTGAATTGAATCATCCCGTTTGTTAAAGTCCTCACATTTCACACTTGATTTCATAAGTCTCCATCCAGGACGTGCAAGTAAGCCTGGGTTTGCAGACAGAAAACCGTGCAACACTGTTTCCCAGGAACTGCCTGAGCAAAGGAAACATTTGTATCTAAAGTGCTCTTCACAATAGCTACTGTATTCTTTTAAGATGTTCTTAGAATGTTACAATATGCCAATTACATTGTGCTTAAAATGCCTTTACAATGGCTTCAAAATATAAATATGATTTGCAACATCATGTTTGCGTTTTTTTTTAAACAACCTAACTGTAAGCAGAGGGAGGCCAGGTCCGCAAAATGAGTGCTGCCTGAGATCAATTGATTCCTGCCTTTCATGGGTGTGTCCGATAATCCTGGGGCTAGGAGAGATTGCAGTCTCTGGTATCTCTTGGCCTTTGCTCACATGACCCAGATATGTATCTTTCAGTTAGCTTGTCCTTGTCATTAGCAAGCAGTTATTACTGGATGTGGTGATACACATCTTTAATCTCAGCATTTGCGAGGCAGAGGCAGGGGCAGGGGCAGGTAGATCTCTGAGTTGTAGGCCAGCCTAGTCTAGCTATATAGTAAGGCTCTATCTCCAAAAGAGAAATAAAAAAGGCAGTCACGAGGTCTGGAGACTGTTAAAAGCACTTGTTGCTTTTCCATAAGACCTGGGTTCAGTTCCTGGAACCCACATGGCACACGGAGGCTTACAGCCATCCATCACCTCAGCTCCATTCTTCTGACCTCCAAGGGCACTAGGCACACATGTAGTGCAGAGACAGAGATGCAGATAAAACATTCATACACATTAAATAAAATAAATCTAAAACTATTTTATTTTGTTTTAGATATTTTCTTCTTATTTATTATTATTATATCTCATGTGTATGAGTATTTTCCTGCATGTATGTAGGTGCAACACATGTATGCCTGGTGCTAGCAGAGGCCAGAAGAGGGTATTGGATCTCTTGGAAATGGAGGTACAGACAATTGTGAGTAGCCATATGGGTTCTGTGAATTAAGCTCAGGAGCAACAGCCAGTGCTCTTAATTGCCAAAATATCACCTGAAGTCCCACAAAATAATTTTTGCTTGTTTTTGAGACAAGGTCTCTCTACATAGCCCTGGCTGTCCTGGAACTCACTATGTAGACCAAGCTGGGCTCCAACACACAGAGATCCACCTGCTTCTGCCTCCCAAGTGGTGAGACTAAAGGTGTGTGCCATTTTTGTTTTATTAGCATCTTTCAAAATACAATCTTTTACCAAGTATGGTGGGTGTAAGCATTTAAAACCATTACTACAAAGGCAGAGGCAGGCAGATCTCTGAGTTCCAGGTCTTCCTGGTCTATATAGAGAATTCTAGTCAGCCAGAGCTAGATAGTGAGACACATAGTTTTAGGAGGAGGAGGAGAGAAATAATAAAGAAAAAGAAGAAGAAGAAGAATTTAAAATACATGAAAGTTTGACTTTAGATATCCCCATGATTATTTACAGTTACAAAGTTGGAGAGGGAGTTGGTGTTTTGGTTTTTTAGTTTTTAAAAATGACTAAGCGTTCCTGTTTGCAGTGTGTCATGTAGGAAATATAGACGTCACCGCTGCATGCCAATGACAAGTAAAACATTGAATAAGATGAAAACCAACAATTCCTGGTTCTGTCAAAAGGAGACGATCAGAGGGAACCATAGCCCCAGTGCTCAGGAGATGCAGGAAGATGCAGAGAAGTGTAGCTTGCCTGAGCACTCCGCAGCAAGAACTCTCTGGAACTGTTAGCAGAGTGGGAAAACCTAAAAGGTTACTGGCATGCGGGGGGCTTAGTGTGGCTAAGGAGTTCAGACTCCTAGATCATCCAGTTAGTGTGGGATCCACTTTGTGCCTCCCGTGCCACCAGCTCTCCCGGCTCCTTGGAGTGGATAATGTAGGTAGTACATCACCACACACTTCCTGGCAAGAGAGGGGAAATGAGCCAGAGAATTTCATTAGACTTTCCAAGTCTGACTTCGGCAAACTATTTAACAAAGGCTAAATTTCTGGATTTTCTTTCTATTTAAGGCTAGTCTTCACTACGTAGTCGGGGCTGGACTTGAGCTCACAAAGTTGCAGTCCTTCCACCCTGCCCAGTGCTGGGATTAAAGATATCACCACCTCAGCAATTTCTGGAATTTTATCAGCTTCTAGCCTAACCCTAACCTGAAGAAGATAACAACCCAACTGCAGGACCACTCAGGACATCCACCCTTACCCAGCAGGGGAAATAAATAACTGTGAACAACACTGGTGACCTTCGCAGTGTTTGGAATAATGCTCATGGGTTGGGACCACAGGTGGCGGTGCCCGGTCCTGCCCGGGGCAGGTGATGGATTGCAGGTGGATGGGGAACAGAGAGACCTGTAGAAGTGACTCATATTCAAAGTTTTATTGAGGGGGAGGGAAGAAAATAAGGTAAAGAGACACAAGGACAGAGAGAGGACAGAAAAGAAGAGGGAGACAGGAAAAGTCCTGTCTGCCCCAGGGAAAACAGCAGGGAGAGAGACTGGAGGTGGGTGGAGCCTTTCTTTTAAAGATGCAGGGTATATACACCTGCCATGCGCAGGTGGGTGAGAGGCGGGGCCAGGTTTGCCTGGATTAGGACACATCGTGCAAGGTACAGCCCACGAAAAGACTGATTAGCTGTAGGAGTGCAGAATGTTGCGTTCCTGTTGCAGCATGCTTGCTGCATGCTTGTCATTCAATAACTACCACAAAAAATTTACAGGGCATACCAAAAAAAAATTGAAAAAGCAAGTATTCAAAACAGAATCAAATATAGTGCTCATGTGGGGATTATCAAGATTTTTTATCACATTTGTATTAAATTATTGTATGTGAGTGTGTACACACATGCACTAGAGGTCGGATGACAACCTGTGTGAGCCAGTTCTCCATTCCCCATGAGTCTCGGGGACAAAACCCTGGTGTCAGTTTTAACAGCAAATGCCTTTTACCAGCTGAACCATCTCTCTGGCCCCTAGAAAGTCTTTTTAATGATGATTAATACGACAGCGGATAAGTGGGAATGTAGACAGATGTAAGATCACCAGGTGGGTAATGTCAACATTGAGATAGACATTTTCAGAAAGAACCAGACTTGTCAGATAGCAAGCATGCTGCAACAGGGATGATGAAAAATGCCTTCAATGGGGCTGGAGAGGTGGCTTAGAGGTTAAGAGCACTGGCAGCTTTTCCAGAGGTCCTGAGTTCAATTCCCAGCAACCACATGGTGGCTCACAAACATCTATAATGAGATATGGTTCTCTCTTCTGGCATGCAGGCAGGATATTGTATACATAATAAATAAATAAGCCTTTTGAAAAATGCTTTCAATGGACTCATTAGGAAGCTGAACATAACTAAAGAAAGAACTTCTGAGCTTAAAGAGATGGGAATAGAAAACTCAAAAGCTAAAACACAAAAAGAAAAAGGGCTGGCGATGAGCCAGCTCCAAAGCTCATACTGTAAACTGGAAATTCCAGAAAGAAAAATGCAGTAATACCTGAGAAGTCTCAAATGAACAAAAGACACACAATCATAAATCCAGGCAGCTCAAGACCATCAATCGGGGTAACATCCCACCCCACCAAGCCCCCATCCCCAACTGTGGCTAAAGCAAGTAACCTAATGGCCCTCTTAAATGACCCATAGCATTACTCATAATGAATAATTAATGCTGATCTTTCATTAAAAGAAGGCGTGGTAAGGGTCCACTGAAGACAGTAGACTTTCTTCAGTTATCTCCTTACAATGCCCATGGTACAAAGGCTACAAAGCAAATTAGTATGTCTACTAGTTACACGGTTAGTATTCAAGAAGAAAATACCCTGTTTGCTCTTTACTTTTCCTCCTTGCCTCACCTCTTCATTTGAAAGTGAGTTCCTGCAATAGAAAGTTATTTGTCGACAGCTGTGACTCTTAGGTGATTTACGACACCTCTGACCTGCATTCTGCATAACACATGACTTCATCCATGGCAGTGAGTGGAGGTGACTTGTGCACCCTGACCTGGCACACACCTAGTTCCTTAAGTAACTTCATCAGTGCTTGTTGCTGGCAGATTGACATCCCCCTGGAAGGCTGTCTGCAGTGAGGCCTGTAAAGCAGGAGTCTTCCCAGTTTATTGGGCTGTCATCTATGACTAAGGAGACTTGTCTTCCATTTGCTTATTTTTGTTGTTGGCTTCATGTCTCTGACTGGCATTGAACTAGTACAAATTCTCCTGCGTCCAATTCTTAAGTGTTGGGGTTAGAGGCCAGCTCATGCCCAGATTCATCACACCACTTTCTAAGATGGTCTCAACACTTGACCTTAGGCAAAGGTCAAGAAGCCACATGTATCTTTAGCCTTTGGCGGTATCTTTGTTACTTGCATTTAGGAGAATCTATGTGTGTGCCTATCAGTCTCTTTGTAGTTCATAAATGCTCCGTTTTGTCAAAATTAATATTCTTCAAGAGAATTTTCCCCTCCTGAGAATGTCTTGGTGGTTTTCACTTGGCTCTGGGATGAAGTTGGTTGCAAGTGTTGGGCATCCTCTTTGTTTTTCTGCCCTACTCTGCTCCTCACTGTAGCATGGTTGTAATAACAACTCTTATATTGGTTTCTACCACACAAAAGTTACAGTGACTTGAACTTCTTTAACAAAGATAATCAATAGCCATATATTCTTTGTCTCTTCAGGTTTTGATATCTGTCTGGGAAGATTTAGCAAATAAAATTGATTTTGAACATTTAAAATGATTATTGGGGAATATGTACATATTATGGCCTGTGTATAGAGGTTAGAGGACAGCTCTGTGAAACTCGCTCTCTCCTTCCATCTGTACATGGGTTCCAGGGGTCAAACTCAGATTGTCAGCCTGTACAGTAGGCACTGTGTCTACTGAGCCTCGTCATCTTACGTGTCCAAATTTGAGCATTTAAGAAGAATTTCTACATGCTGGAGAGAGAGCTCAGTGGTTAAGAGCCCTTGCTGCTTTTACAGAGGACATGATTTGATCCCCAGCACCCATGTGGTGACTCAGAACCATCTGTAAGTCTAGTTTCAGGGGATCTGACACCTTCTTCTGACCTCCACAGGCACTAGGCACACATGTGGAACACATACATACATGCAGGCAAAACACCCATATAAAACAAATCAAATTAAATTCTTTTTCTAAAAAGTTCACAATGCAGTTCTCTGTGGCCATGTCCTATGATCTTCATCATGCTCCAAATTTTTGGTTTGGTTTTGTTTTTAATTTGTGCTGCTGTTTCTTAAATATCTATGAAAATTAATGCCTAAGTAGTAATAGTTATACTCCCTTTGTAATAGTTACTTTCATTAAAATAGGTCATAAGTTTGTTATATAAGCATTTGAATTTCTCATCCATTTATATGATTATCAAACTGTAAGTATAACATGAGCTTGAGGTCTTGATTTTTTGTTTTGTTTTGCTTTTTTTCCAGACAAGTCTCATTGTATATCCCAGACTGACCTCAAATTTGTAATTACGTGTTGAGATTAGGGGTACCGACCATTATGCCAGGCTGAATTTATACTTATATATGCTACCTGCCATCTTTACTTAGGGGAAAATACATTTAAATTCACTTAAGCTTGGCCACAACTTGAAAATTTAGCCCCATGCTTCCATTTTCATTGAAGCTTGATAATATAATCTTATGTATAATTTTAAGAGTATTGTCTTCAAGTTTGTTATATTTAAATATTTGTTTATTCTTCCGAAGTCTCCTCCTCCTCATATTGCTCTCTATCTATCACTAAAGTGAAAAGTGACATTTTCCCCCAGCAAATGTTAGGTTCAAAGAGACTAACCACAGTCGGTCTTTTTTTATCCCTTAAGATCCATGCGAAGCAGCAGAGCCATGAGCAGCAGGTGCATGAGAGTCATTGAAGTGCTTCCAAGGGACCTGGCGGCTCTGCTGCCTCTGCCACCATGCCTCCCTCACCGCCTCTTCTCAGCCTCTCTACTGCCCTGCAACTAAAATAACACACTGCTTATAGGTGGGCTGTGGATGGCCTCCGGAGCCTCCTCCATCCTTTGACCCATACTTTGGCATGCCAGATGTTAAACTTTTGTTTACCACTGGTGTCTGTCAAGACAGATCGTTTATTTAAGTTTTACCCCTTTCCTTTTTTCTTTTGAGACAAAATCTTGCCATGTAGCCCACCCATGCTGCCCTAAAAGCCCTGACCCTCAGTGCTTTTTTTATAAAACCTTGTGTTAGGTGTGGTGGCATACACCATTCATCCCAGCACTTTGAATACAGACACAGATGGATCTCTGTGAGTTTGTAGTAGCCTGGTGAATATAGTAAGTTCTAGGCCATCCAGGGCTACATAATGAGACCCTGCCTAAGTAATAATAATGAGAGTAGCAATAGGAATATGTTGTGATCAAAGTTTTCCTTTGTTTTTTTTTTGTTTGGGAGCTATATCATTCTTCAGTACATACACATGCAGGCACAAAGAATTAATCTTAAATTCCCACCTCCTGCTCCTTCTGCCTCTACCTCCTAAGTTCTGGGATGACAGGTGTGAACTGCTATGGCAGGATTATGATAGAATTATATTCATTTCATCTTAAATGAAATCCTAGTTTGTAAAATGCATAATTTGTTTTAACAACACAGATGAATATAGCTCCAGAGTTTTCTTGTTTGATTTAATGTCTTTCTACGTCCCTTTCATTTGCTTTTCTATTAGAAATGAGGTTTGATAAACTCTACCTGGGTGTGGTGTTACCTGGTTGTGATCTGAGTGCTAGGGCAGCTGAAGGAGGATCAAGAGTTTGAAGCCAGGATGGGCTGGAATACAGAGTCAGGCCCTGTCTTAAAACAAACGACAAGGAACTGATAAAAACCTGCTTGCTTAAAATTCTAAATGTTGTTTCTGGAAGTGATACTATTTAAAATAGTTTTTATAAGATTTTTGTTTCTAATTATGCGTAGCACAGTGGTGTATGATACATGAGTACAGGTGATCAAGGAGCCCAACAGCATTGGATTTGCTAGTGCTGGAGTTATAGGTGGTTGGGAGCTGCCCAACCTATGTGCTAGGAACTGAATAAGCATTTTCTGGAAGAGCAGCATGTAATCTTAATTGCCAGGCCACCTCCCAAGCCATATAATTTTGTTTTTGTTTTTGTTGTTGTTGTTTGGTTTTTCGAGACAGGGTTTCTCTGTGTAGTTTTGGAGCCTGTCCTGGCAGTCGCTCTGGAGACCAGGCTGGGCTCGAACTCACAGAGATCCACCTGCCTCTGCCTCCCAAGTGCTGGGATTAAAGGCGTGCGCCACCAATGCCCAGCTGTAATGCTCTTTTAAAGAAAACAGTAACAGATCAAAGGTCACCAGCCTTCCTGTATGGCAGTAGAGTGAAAAATTGCATTTCATGTGTAATTCTGTATCTCACCAGTCCTTAGTATAGTTGATGCTGGGGATGCTGCTGCTACTGTAATGGCTTTAAGTCTTCCCTCCCGGGGGCATAAGATTCAGTGTCTTCACTCAGAGGCAAGACTGAGTTTTTTATGACACGATTAGGAGTTTAGCGTTCATCCTTCTCATCTGTCCTGAAGAAATTGGAAGGTGGGGTTATTATAAACCTCACACTTTCATCAAAATACTGGAAAAGTAAACTATTTTTAATGTCTAGGGTCATGTTACTGATTCAAAAGAGCTTTGTAAGTACACTTATTGCGTACTTATTGATCCTTAATGTGTGGCCATGTTAAGGAATGGTGCAATTCAGTGTGGTTGAACCTTGGTAATAGACTCTTCTCTCAGAATCCACCACACCACTGTATGACATGAAATTGCCAAATCTAAAGGAATAGAACTTATGCTATGAAATGTTTTGGGTTCTAGTGATGAGCATTGTGACTGTGAGCTGTGGCTACACATTTCAGCTTAGGGAATATTCTTTGTAAAAAAAAAAATGTATGATTAGAGGCTAGAGGCATAGCTCTGAAAAGAATATAACATGAAAAGAATATAAAAATAAAAAATAAAAAGCAAAACAGCCCTGGGTTTGGTGCCTGTGTGCTGCCTAAGCTAGGCATGGTGGGAAATACTTGTAATCCCAGCATTCAAGAAGTAGGGACAGGAGGATCAGGAGTTTAAGATCAGCCTTGGCTGTGTAGCAAGTTCAAGGCCAGCTTGGGAGACATGAGACTCTTGTCTCAACAATCATTTTCTTTTAGTGACATGCAATTGGGAATAAGTTGAGATAGTTCTATCAGTATAATGTACCTCATATTCCTATAGATTATCTGCTTCAGCTTCAACTTTGAGACATGGTCTCATTACATAATACTGGATTACTTGTAACTTGCCATGTAGTTCAGTCTGGATTTGAATTTGTGGCTATCCTCCTGTCTGTCTCTCGAGTGCTGGGCTTACAGGTATATACCACCACACCTGGCTGCTTATTGGATATATGTATTTGTCACACCAGGATCAAACTGGACAACATTTAAGCCAATGGTTCTCAACTTGTGGATCGCCACCTCTTTGAGGGGTTGAATGACCCTTTCACAGGGGTCACCTAAGACCATCTGAAAACATGGATATTTCCATTACAATTCATAACAGCAGCAAAATAACAGTTATGAAGTGACAACGAAAATAATGTTGTTGTTGGGGGTCAGCTCAACATGAGGAACTGTATAAAGGGTCACAGCATTAGGAAGGCTGAAGACCACTTCCCTAAGAGCTGGGCTGGAGCAGTGATAGTACGATAGTACAATGAACCAAGAGATGGGCGTCTTTAGTCCTGGTTTCCTTAAAAGCTCAGGCAAATATTATAAAGCTAGAAAGATGCAGAGTAAGAACTAGAAAGTGAAGGGTTTTCCTATGGTAGCCCTTCTGGACTCTCTCTCCTTAGCTTGCTTCTGAGGTTAGAGATGTAAAGCTGTCCTGAACGGCAGCTCAAAATTTGTTTCCCACCTGTGGGGCATTGCCTGCTTTTAATCCCAGCATTTGGGAGGCAGAGGCAGGCGCATCTCTGAGTTTGAGGCCAGCCCGGTCTACAGAGTGAGTTCTAGGACAGGCAGGGCTTCACACAGAGAAACCCTGTCTTGATAGCCCCCCACCCCCTGAAAAAAATTGTTTCCCAGTGGAATTATTGTCCTGTATTGTATTCAACTGTATCAACACATCTACTGTATTAGTTACTTTTTGTTGCTGCGATAAAATGCAATGACCCAAAGCAACTTATGGAGAGTTTATTTGCCTTGTTCCAGGAGGATTGGAGTCCATCGTGACAGGAGGCGTGGTAGCAAGCAGGCATAGTGGCAGGAACTGGAAACCCACAGCTCATTTCGTTACATGCAAGGGCAGAGCAGAGAGAGAGTGAACTAGAAATGTCAGTCTTTCAAAGCCCGCCCACCGGGACACACTCCCCTAGCAAGGCTGCACCTCCTAAACATCCCCCCAATAGTGTCACAAACTGGGGGCTGGGTGTTAATGCCTGAACCTAGGGAGGGATTTTCTCATTTCAACAACCACATTCATGCCTAGAGCTCTTTGTAGGAAGAAAAAAGGAAACGGCAGATGAACCACTAAACCCAATGCAAACTTTGTGTCCTTTCCCTTCTCTTCCCCCTCTCTTTATATGGAATTTCTAGAGAGAATCCTCAAAGTGCCTGGATGTCTGGAATGGTGGGGCTGTTGTAGGAATCTTTATTTCCTATTTTAGTGGAATAAAAGGGTTACCGTTTTAGACACACCCTCCATTGGCCCATTCTCAGACCAAAGAGGTCAAGTACTAGCAAGTGTCAGAGTGTGGAAATGTTCGTGCTCAGACTCAGGATGCCTTTGTTTTGTTTGGTTGACTTTTTTGAAATGGGGCAGGCAGCATTCTTGCCTCAGCGTCGCCTATGCTGAGAGAGCAAACATGCATCACCACCCTTGGCTTCCGGCTGTGTTATTGCTCACGTTTTGTCTAATGTGGGTGTCCCATCACAGCACTCTTCTGTTTCTGTTGAGCATGTAAATTGACAGATGTAATATGCTGGTAGTATAGAATGTGTATGTCTCTTATATTCTTCTTGGCTCTTGGATGATCTTGTGATGCACTGCAAACACTACAGTCATAAGCTTTTACCTGCTGGCTAACATTTCAGATTTGTTTGGGATTTCAGGTCTCTACAGACTTGACTCAAAACAGCTTGTGTAGAGCATATTTGTTTTTATTTTGTAGGAGTTGGTCCTGCAAACTCTTGCTGAATTCTTCCTTCAGAGTCACACTCTGTATAAGTTAGGGGGACCAAGAGCAGAAATACATTGAGGTCGTCTTTAGTTTTCTTCTCATGGCTTTTCTTTAAAACAGTTGTTTTCAGTACAATAACTTTTAAAGCATTGATAGGGAAGGAGCCCCTGCTGCTGAGTTGCTGAGATTCTGAAATAGCCCTTTCCTCTGAGAACTGTACAGCTGAGGCCATTTACTAGCTATGTGTGTGTGTGTGTGTGTGTGTGTGTGTGTGTGTGTGTGTGTGTGTGTGTGTGTACAGGGATGGCCAGTCTGTGAACACACCTTGCTGAGGCCAGTAACCTGCTGTGCAATGCACCCCACTCTGACCCCAGTCAGGCCTGGAGGACTAAGGGCACACACAGCACTTCTACAGAAAGGAAGCAGCTATTGCCAGGGGGTCATAAAGATTACCAGGCATTGAGGGTACTCGGGGCACAAAAGGGAAAAGAAGGGCCAGACCCAGTATAATAAACATGGAATATTTGATGACATTTGGTCAATGATAAATCCAACTATTACTTTTGAGCACTGGATATGTGGCTCATGCCAGGGATCCCAGAACTCAAGAGACTTGAGACAGAAGGATCAGGGCAAACCTGGTCTACATAGTAAATTCCAGGCGAACCTGGGATATAGAATGAGACAATGCCTTAAAAAAAAGGAAGGAAGGAAGGAAGGAAGGAAGGAAGGAAGGAAGGAAGGAAGGAAGGGAGGGAGGACTTCAAAAGAAAGATCCTATACATAGTATACATAGCTTGGATGTATGTGCAGGTTTGTGGTTTGAGTGATGGACTTTTAGAGATTTCTTTTTCTTTTGTTAAACAAGACTGCTCTGGGTAGGGATGTGGCTTGGTGGATGAAATGCTTACCGCACAAGTGTGAGGACTCCAAAATCTGCATAAAAGCATGCCTGGAAACTGCCTGGAATCCCAGCATCAGAGACACAGATCCCTAAGGCAAGCTGGCCAGTTAGACTAGCTAGAATCGAAGAGCTCCTGGTTCAGTGAGAAACCCCACTTTACTAAATGGAGAGCAATGGAGGTTGGTGTTCATACACACACACACACACACACACACACACACACTCGTATATGCATGCACACACCCATGCACACAAATGCTTACCTCCCATACATAAGAAAAAAAAGAAAGCAAAGGAAATGCACTTCTAGGATTTGAAATTGGCGTTCATTAAAATGAGACTCTGAACTTGGTGGGTTGAGTACAGGCTCTGGGGCCTGCCACCTACAGACAGCAGACACTATGTTGAACACCAAATGAATCCAAATGCCTTTAGTAGATCATAGCTTTTTTACTTATAATTTTAAGTTTTACCTTCTAGGAAATCAATTTTAAAACACTGAATAACTAATAAGATTAGAGTAGATTTTGATTTAAGGGGAAAATATGTCTAGGAACTACATAATTTCAGAAGATTACACTTTTATAGAGTCGGTATTGTTCTGTTGCATTTGTTAGTAGTAGTTTTTGCTAAGAGGTTTTTTGGAGCATAGGAAACCGGGACCTTATGGTTCTCTTTGACAGTTTGCCAGCTGGACTCCCAGCTAGCCAGATAACTAGTTGTAGAAACACTCAGGCCTCTAGGACTCCTGAACCTATGTCATGCCTTGGAGAAAAGTGTTTCTGAGCACACTCATGCCCATCTGAGAGTGGAGGGTACCACTGTTCCATGGTGTAGACAAAAGTATTCCATCACAAGAGGCTTACAGAAGAAATCCTGATACTATTTAGTACTGTCTTATTATTTTACATTTTAAAGAGAAAACAGGAAGGCAGAAACCACTTTGCCTTCTTCAGTATTTTGTCTCTAAGTGACTGAACTCAGCTGAATGAACCTCAAGTATGAGAGTCAAGCAATAGCTAAAACTCTCTTGTAATACAACCAGTATTTCTTCAAGGAAAGATGGAGGCAGAGTGGGGTGGAAGGCAGAGAGAAGAGAGGAGGAGAGGGTGTGCCTAAATTTAATCTTTATTTGTTTGAGATTCCTGGGTTTCCTCAAGTGTCTTAAGGTGAAGAATTTATGTGTCATCTCAGTTTTCCTTTGAGGAAGGATGCATTTATCTGTTTGATCTCATCACTGATGCAGTCACTCAACCATGAAGTTTGTTACTGACTTTCATGTTTCTTTACTTACAGTATCTCCTGAGATGGTCATTTCCTCTGCCACTCTCCTTTTCAGACCCAATCACTTCATGCATAGCTAAAGAACTAAATATCTTCCGTATGGTTATTTATAGCACCCCGACCCCCTGCCACTTACCACTCATGAGGATAAACATAAATAAAAGGACATGCAACAGTAAGTGCTGGCAAGGTTGTAGAAAAGTGGGAACCCCCAGACATTGCTTTTGAGAAGCTAAATGGTGCAGCCATGTTGCAAGATAGTTGAACTTACTGTTCAAACAACAACAACAAAATGATTGACAGTTCTTGTTCACAGCAATGACACTGTCAAATGACCCAAGATGTCTTAGAGTTCCTAAGAGTCCAGTGACCTCACTAAAACCCCTGGAACATGGCTTCCGTAGCTGGCACTACTCTGGGTACTGTTTCGGGATGTGCCAGGGCCATTTCTGGTGTTCAGGATAACGGTACACTAGGTACATCCCCAGCCTGCTTCAGACAGTCTTGCTCCTCCTCTCACTTACTTTCCTTTTTTTTTTTTTCCCCCACTTAACTCCACCCTGCCCTTAGGACTCTGTGTTCTACAGAACTTAAGACTTGACTGTATCTTTGACTGGTGGATTGGGTTTTGATTTCAAAGTATTTTTCTTCTCGGGTAATCTTTTTTTAAATGCCTATTAGAGGAAAGGAAAGTTCCAGAATGTAGAGGCTGCCTGTTGTGATACCTTCCACTTTCCGTAGCACCCAGCATGCTTCTTTCACACGGTGTATGCAGAATAAATGCTATGAGTCAAGTTAGTGGTTTATCTCAATAAACACCAGGGCTTTAATAGATGATCTCCGATGCTGGCTTCCGTAGAATCACCTGGGAACAAAGTTCTTCCGTAGTCCAGCAGGTCAGACTTTCAGGTGGAGAACTCAGCCTTACACTCAGATGCTGCTTTTACAGCCCGGCTGAGGGACACTGAGCCTGACAGAGGAAGCAATGTCAGTCAGTGTTTAGGAAACCTGGTTGATCAATGTAAGGGTTGAGGACCAGAATGCTTGTTTCAATGCTCTACACAGATGGGGGTCTAGTTGGAATATTTGAAAGTATCATTGCTTTGATAAAAATCTGCTGATCCTATCTAATTTTTTAGTAGTTAGCAATGTAATTGAGACAACAGCTCTAGGTAACTGAGACCTTTTAAAAAAGCACATCATATCTTAGAAATAGGCATAGATGCCCTGATCCTATTGGCACACTAAGAACAAATGAACTTTGTCTCCTCTAGGCTGGTAAACATTCAGCAGTTTACCCTCCCAAGACTCTCCATGTTCCTTGTTCCTGTTCCGCTGCGGTGCTTGGAAGCAGGAGATGGGCTCACACACGGTCAACAGGACATGATCCAGGAGGAGCATTGAGGGACGGTGCTGCTGCTGGTAAGGCATGGAGCACGACGGATGCTTGATGGGAATGTACAAGGCTGTCTGTGGTCACTCTGTCGTCAACTCAGGTCCCACTGTGAATTATGACTATTAACTGCACAAGACACAAGGGTTAGATTTTAAGAGAAATCTCTAAAGTTATATGACTTTTACGCCTACCTGTATTTTTCTGGATTGTTGTTATTTTTTATAGAATTCTTACCAGATTCTTAATATCTGGGTTTTACTGAAAGAGAGAGATAGCCTTCACATATAACTAAGCGTGGAGAAGTGTAACGTTATTGATTGCCACGGTCTTCCTTGCCTCCGCTTGTTACTTACACCTTCCTCGGTCTTATGAAGAATAGGTCAGTGCTGTGTGCATTTGGTTACTGCTACGATAGTTGGCATCTGAGCACTAGCAGAGAATAAGGTGTGCACAGCAGATCTGAGAGCGTGCTCATGTGGCTATGAAAGTACAAAACGTGGGTAGTGGGAGGGGAACCCAAATAATTCCCGTGTCTTTAAAGTGGATCTTAATAAAGACCAGTTGGTTTTTAATACATTGAACTCTTAGTAAGTTCCCAAACTAAGGCTTTAGACCAGGCTTTGTCAATCCCCTCATGGGAGCCCTTACCCTGTGGGAGGAGTGGATGGGGGCTGGGCTGGGAGGGAGGTGAGGGTGGCGGGAGGAGGGGTGAGAGAGAGAACTGTGTGTGGTTGCAATGCAAAATCAAAATTTAAAAAAACTTAAAAAAGAAAAATTTTATTATATTTATTTACTTAGAAGGAGACATTCCATATCATGAGTGTGTGTATGAGCGTTGTGTGTGTGTGTGTGTGTGTGTGTGTGTGTGTGTGTGTGTGTGTGTGTGAAAGGACCACTTGCTGTGGGCTCTGTCCTTCTACCACGTGGGTTCTGCAGTTGGAACTCAGGTCGTCACCCTGACAGCAAATACCTTACCCATCTTACAAGCCCTAAACTGAATTTAGCCTTTTGTTTTAAAAACCTTTTATTTATTTTCTGTGTTTGTGTTTTCTCTCTTTCTATCATGTGGGTCCTGGGGATGGAACTCAGCCTGTCAGGTTTGCCAGCAGCGATACTTACCCACTGAGCCAGCCATCTCTCTGGCCCCAAAGTAAGGATTTTTTTTTTTTTTTTTTTTTTTTGGTTTTTCAAGACAGGGTTTCTACAGAGTAGGCTTTGGAGCCTACCCTGGCACTTGCTCTGGAGACCAGACTGGCCTCAAACTGACAGAGTTCCGCCTGCCTCTGCCTCCCAAGTGCTGGGATTAAAGGCGTGTGCCACCAACGCCTGGCTAAGGATTCTTTATAAAACCATTTTCATTTATTTATATGCATGTATAGAAGTAGGGAACAAGTGGATTTCCCCCCCACGGAAAACGAAAATGAAAACAAGAATGCATTCTGCATATTTGCTTGCCTGTGCTAGAAGGCAGCTGAGGTTTTCCGGGTGGGTGCTGTGGGCTAGCCCTGAAGGTCAGATAGAGAAAGGGAAGGTTGGGCAGTTTCCCTCCTTAAGTCTCAGCAGGTAGTTCAGCTCCTCTGTATCTTTTAAGCATGCAGCATAGTGAATCCAACAGAAAGTGGGGGAGCTATAATCTCTGCCCTCATTCTCTGAGCCTGGGCATATCAGCATCTACACTGCCACTGGATATTTTGGAGATGCTGACTATCCAGATGCCCACAAGTCCTTGGTAGTGTCCTCAGTTCAACCCCCCCCCCCCAACTCCCCAGAGCCTAGAGCCTCTGCTTTGATTACCTCTTTGCCCTGGGGGTTTCAGGCCATTGAACAGGGACTCTCAGAATGAAAGTTTTCCTCTTGATTCTTTCTGTTCTTAGACTTGCTCTTTCCCTGCTCATGTTGGAAAATCTTGGGTAATTACGAACAAAGCATTCTCTACTCTGTTTCTCCTCACTCGATGACAGCTCACTTTACCACGTGGGTGCCAATTGTGGCCGCTCATTCTGCTCTGATTCTGTACATGAGAAATGAGAACGTGTATTTGAAGATGGAGTTTTTATCTCTTTAGTGAGATCATAGCTTACTCAGAGACTCTCTTCCTGGGGGTAAGGGATGGGTGAGGAAGGGAGTGAACAAGTTTGTGGGAAAGTGTAAGAGAACTAACTAATGAGGATTAGAAATTGAAATGTTCACTGAGAAGTGGCTTGCTGAGGGGCTCTTTCCCCTACCCCAGCCCCGCCCCGCCATCTTAGTTCACATTATCAGTTGGGTCAACTCAGCCTAGGACTTAACTTTCAGTGGTAAATAAGCCTAGGGTGCATTTGAGTTCATTTATTAAGGGTGTGTTTAAGGTCTTTAAGGCTTGCTCTACTTGGCAATTAGGAAAGAATAGACAATGACAACAGGATTGTTTTAAACATACTGTGTGTAGGGTCAGGAACAAAGTGAGTTCCCAGTTTTATACTAGCATATCTTTCTTTGTTATCACCGTTAACTGTTGTAACCAATCTTAATGGTTCCTTCAGCTTTTACTTTGTTCCATTCCAGTATTTCTTTAATTAATTCTTTGGTTGAGTGAGGGTTTTGCATGTATGTCTGTGCACCACATGTATGCCTGGTGCCCTAAGAGACCAAAAGAGGTATTGGAGTTACATTAGAGAGCAGATGTGGGTGCTGGGAAATGAACCGAGTCCTCTGGAAGAGCAGTGTGTGTGCTTGGCTACAGAGCCATCTCTCCAGCCCCACACTTCAGTGGTTCTTACTACATTCAGTCCTGGGATAGAACCTAGAGCCTTGATCATGTTAGACATGTGTTTTGCTACAAAGACACACACTTACCTCTCCTTAAACCCTTTAAAATAGGAATTTATGGTAAAGCATTTCCTGTATGCCTACCAAATACTAGATACTAGACACACTTCTAGGAATCAGACAGAAATCTTGTATTTGGTGAGCTTAGGAGTCTGAAGGAGACAAACACAAAACCTGATAGTTTTAAGAAGGCAGTATGCTACCAGGCGTTGGTGGTGCACGCCTTTAATCCCAGCACTCGGGAGGCAGAGACAGGCAGATCTCTGTGAGTTCGAGGCAAGCCTGGTCTCCAGAGCAAGTGCCAGGATAGGCTCCAAAGCTACACAGAGAAACCCTGTCTCGAAAAACCAAAAAAAAAAAAAAAAAAAAAAAAAGGCAGTATGCTAAATACCAAGAACTATTAAGCATAAAATAAAGGACAAAGTTGGGTGTAATGTCCTATGCCCACTTTTTTAGTTTCTTGGGTGGCCCAGGCAGGAGGGACTGGGCACTCATGCAAGACCCTGTGTCTTAAACAGACCCACACATATATACACAAGAAAGAAGAAATCAGCATGATTAAGAGATGGTTAATTGAAGACACAGCAGCAAGAGAAGTCATGTTGAGAAGATTAGGTAAAGGCATTGAAACAAACCATGAAGTTACATGGGACAAAATATTCTAAATAATAGAAAAAGTCATAAAGAACAAGAAAGTGGTTTCAGAGGAAGCCAAGGATAACTTCAGCAGTACAGCTTAAGGAAGCTCCATTAGTAAATATTTGTCCACATCCTTAGGTAAGTGGGAATGGATGAGGACCTGGGAAAGTCAAAGGGCAGAGACATGAGGTAACAAGAGTAGCATCCTAGTGGAGAAGTAGAGGGCAAACATTGTGAAGCAGTATATTGATGATGTGGACTCTGAGGCCGGTTGGGGACACTGAAAGGTTCAGGCTTTAATGCTGATCGGCTCTACCTCTTAAAGAGACAGACCCCGCCCCCTGGCAACAGTCAGGGCAGGCACAGGGACTTGCCATGACCACATCACCCACCATGCATTTACAGCCTGCGTGAGGACTCTGGGCATGCGTGGAACCTCAGTGCGCATGGATTTTTGAGACAGGGTTTCTCTGTGGCTTTGGAGGCTGTCCTGGAACTAGCTCTTGTAGACCAGGCTGGCCTCGAACTCAGAGATCCGCCTGCCTCTGCCTCCCAAGTGCTGGGATTAAAGGCGTGGGCCACCAACACCCGGCTGTGCATGGCTTTCTTAATGGCCTATAAAATCATTGGCTCACTAGCAACAGACAACTCTATCTGATGTTCTTGACACAGTTTTCAATCTCTACCTGGATCTAAAATGAAGGTTTCAGTATTTCTTCCTTACAAACCAAACCATTCCAATGAAGTGAAGTCTGTAGTCATTTGTCTAACAAACCTCATCAATCCGTACTTTGAATCTTGGGATAGTTTGTTATTTGTTACTAACGTGAGGTTGCCTGGTCTGAGTTAAGTAATCCTCATGCTTCAACTTCCCAGGTAGCTTGACTGTAGGTCACCTGGCTACCACAGGACTTTAAAACAAAAATAGATGCAACCTGTCATCTCATGCAGTGTTCTCCAGTCTACAAATGATTTCTTTTACCTCCTATTCATTTAAAAATTTTATTACATTTATTTTAGTGTGTGTGTGTGTGTGTGTGTGTGTGTGTGTGTGTGTGTGTGTGCATGCATGAGTGTGCCATGGTACACCACCTTTGGGAGTTGGTCCTCTCCCTCTACCATGGGTGGGGTGGGGATGGAACTCATTGAGTTCAAGTGCCTTTCTTTATCTGCTGGCTTGTCTTGCTGTCCCTGTTGCTTTAGTTAATTTTTAAAAAATGAAATATAACTGTTTAGTAAATGAACAGCAGAAGTATTTGGGAGGCTTGATTGTCTGCTTTCAAGAGCTCTATATTCATTTCTTTCTACCCTGTCACAGAATGGTCTCAGTGCTATGAGAAAACAGAACCTTGTTATGGCTTATCCAGTCTAGCCTCTGTGGCCTGTGTTTCACAGGGCACTGAGTTAGGGAACATGGACACTGTCATAGGATTCAGCTGAGAGCTTTGGCAATCCCTAAACTCACAAATAGCTGGGCACAGTTTTTCATTATTCCATGTCCACGTGTGATATGTCCTTTTCATTTAGACAAGTAGCCAGCCTATCCTAAAATAGAGCGGCCCTGAGAAAGTCATTTTTGTCACTCTTGTGTTTCAGTTTCTTCTTCCAGTGAAGTGTCAGTTGCTTCTATTGATCTCATGGGATAGTTTAAGAAGAAATGAAGAGTCTTGGTGAAAATACTTTGTATTCTAAAAGAAAGTCACAGTGCCAA
Organism: Cricetulus griseus; assembly: GCF_003668045.3. NCBI lineage: Eukaryota > Metazoa > Chordata > Mammalia > Rodentia > Cricetidae > Cricetulus > Cricetulus griseus. The sequence goes on from NW_023276806.1 coordinate 25,619,214, forward strand.
TGAAGGTTCTAGAAATGGTTACTCATCATTTCAGGTGTTAACTTACCATATTGTTTCTCAAAATATGGAGATGTTGGGTGTTATCTTAGTTTTTTTAATGTTAAGATCAGGCCAATAATAGTCTTCTAGTAGAATTTCTGATCCTGTAGTGAATATGTGTGTGTGTGTGTGTGTGTGTGTGTGTGTGTGTGTGTGTGTGTGTTTAAGACTTTTGTAACTTTTGACCAAAGAATACACTGTCCTTAAATCTTGGTGAGGGTTTAGACTTAAATACAACAGCAGCAACAATTTGGTATTTATCTTGAATATTTACCCAAGTGAATTTTTGTATCCACTTAAAAACCTACACAAATGTTTATAGCAGCTTTTTATGTGACTGTTTGGCCCAAATGTACATATATGCACCATAAGCATGCCTGATGCCCACATAGGGCAATGAGAGTATTGGGTCCCGTAGAACTGGAGTTACAGACTACTGTGAGCGGCTCCATGGGTGCTGGGAACTGGACCACGTCCTCTGCAAGAGCAGCAAGTAAGCTTCCATGTTTAGCCCTCTCTTCGGCTTCAGTTTATAGCAGCTCTGTCTACAATAGTCAGTCGATGGTATGAGTCCTGAAGACTCTAAGACCGCTTTACTGTTATTCTACCTTCCTCTTTCCTTCTCTATCTCCCCCTCCACCATTAGAGTCCCCCTTCTGGTTTCCCTGAGTAGGTCACATGTACCCTGCTATTGCTCCCCTGCCCCAGCAATGGTCCTTTTTACTTTCCTGGTTTCTGCAGTTGCTCAACTCTGGAGATTTGGAGCTAAGAGGGAAAACACGTGACAGTTGTCTTTCTGATTTCTAGGTCTGGGTTACCTCACTCAATATGTATGCTCTTATCTAGTTCCACACAAATTTCATGGGTTTTTTGTTTGTTTGTTTGTTTGTTTGTTTGTTTGGAGATAGCATCTCATGCTGTCCAGGCTGGGACACTATATCTGAAGATAATCTCAACTCCTGAATTCCTGGCCTGCACCTCCCAAGTGTTAAGATCACAGGGTGTGTGTGTGTGTGTGTGTGTGTGTGTGTGTGTGTGTGTGTGTGTGTGTGTCCACACCTAGTTCTCTCTTACGCTATTGAATCAGAATACAAACATTTTATTTCTGTTCCTCTGGTAACAAAAGGACTTTAAGACTCAAGCTATAACTTACTGCCATCCATGCACTTCAGGCATTTTGAGATGTGCTGTGCTCATTACCATTTTCAGGCATTTATTTCAATGTTTTACTTTCTTCTTTAATTAAAGCTAAAGGAAACAGAAATCTCTTTAGCTTTACTGACCTAGAATAAAGTCAATTTAGTAAACAACAAAGATTAAAGTTGTTTGAGACAAACCAGGATTATAATCTGGGAAAACAGATTCAAGCCTTTGAGTATGATTCCAGGTTCTAGACAACACCAGCTGTGACAGTAGCTCTGAATCTCATGTAGGGACAGGAGTGTAGTTACACAGATTGGCTAATCAGGAATTATTAGTGCTGATGTACATTAAGCTAGCTTACTTGTTTGTTCTCTCTCTCTCTCTCTCTCTCTCTCTCTCTCTCTCTCTCTCTCACACACACACACACACACACACACACACACACACACACACACAGTCTGGCTGGCCTTAAACTCACAGCAATTTGCCGGCTTTAGCCTTCCAGATTAAATTCATGGACTGCCATGCCCACCTGGCACATTAATTGTTCTTTTAAAAAGGGAACTAGGTAGCTGGCTGTGTGGTGGCAGATACCTATAATCCCAGAACAGGGAGAGCCATTCATCCGTTCATTCACTCACTATTCATTCATTCATTCATTCATTCATTCATTCATTCAATTAATGTTCCTCTGCCTCTTTCTGACTGACTGTTGTCATCACCACCCCTCTCTGCTTTTGAGCCCAGACCTCAAAATCAACATATTCTTTCTTGAGGAAATCCTGCTGAGTGCCAGGACTGTAGATGTGGATCACAACAGTTAGATTAAGGTCGGACTTAACATGATTTTTCTTCCTAATTTCAGTTTTCAAATTTGACATTAACTTCTTTCAAAGTGCATATGAAACCATTTTCTTGTGTGCCCATACATGTATGTCTGTGTGTCTATGTGTGTGTCTGTGTCTGAAAGTCCGTGTGTATGTCTTTGTGCGCATGTACTTCAACTTGTAGGCTTCCACTCTACCCCCCACCTTGTTGTACCCTCAGCCCTAAACCTTTATTTGGCAGGGTGACACACATGAAGTCTATAATTGATTTATAGAATTCCAAGCAAATTATTTCAAAACATGTTATTCTACTGTTGAGTAATATATTTATTTTCTTATTTTGTTTGAAATTTCATTTTCCCTTATAGTTTGTGACATTAGGAGACATATGAATGTCAGTTTTGATTGGTTTCTGGCTTGTAACTCCCATGCTAAAGCAGGCCTTAGAAAGTTGAGTTTATCCCCCCAGGTGAGTCATAGAAATTGCACTTTTTTTCTCTTCTTTTGGATTTTTTGAGACAGGGTCTCTGTAGCTTTGGAGGCTGTCCTGGAACTCATTCTGTAGGCCAGGCTGGCCTTGAACTCACCTTCTTGAGGAATGTGATTACTACCACCCATGCCCTAGGGAGATGAGAAAGGCCCAAGATGCTGAAGAAGGAACCTCCCTGAATTTCCCTACCCAGTCCATTAGCATTGGATGTATTGGACTCTTATAAACAGCAGTGTCCTCTAGCATGCCACAGCTGAGGGTGGAAAGTCCATGAAGTGTGTGGTTTCTGTCGTCGAGAAGGTAGGAAACTTCAAGCCCCTTCTCTTTTTTCAGTCTACGAATTTCTTCTTCCATGTCCTTCTTATAGCTCCTTCATAGAAAATGGACACAGCGCCCTGAGCTTTGGGAGCTGCTCCTGCAAATGAATACCCAAAGAAAAGGTTGGAACATTTTGATTGTAGCCCATTGGCACAGTTAAAATGCCCAAGGTTTTCAACTGACATCTAATGGGGGACCTGATAGAGGAGACTGTCTTAGGCCTGAGCTCTTACCCTGAGACCTGATGTTCTGCCCAGATATAGAGGTTATGGGAATTGAACAAAGGCTGGCATGGTGCTGTATTCCTGTAATCATGGCACTTGGAAGGCTAAAAGAGGTTAATTTGGGCTATATAAAATTCCAGGCCAATCAGGTGTACACAGTAAGCCAGTCTATCTCAAGAGAATGAAATGGCATGTTACACCCCCACCAGTCTGTATCCCAGTTTGCTTGCTTATTAGGGGAGAGATGCTATGCCTTATTGGGCCACATGAGTCTTCTGTGTCGGCTGCGGTATGAGAGAAGAGAGAGAGAGGCAATTGGATTTTGTTTTTGCAGCACCAGGATTTTGAATTCTTTTCCCCCTGTTCACATCTTCTGAGGGTAGGAGGATTTGCCTATCCTGTGTGTAGCAGAATCTAGGTAGTTGGGAAAATCACTTAAGGGGAGTGTTGAAATTATCACCAAAAAGCTTTTGACATTGTTCCCTGCCTCTCCACTCCTTACTTTGTGTCCTCTTCACTTTTCCAGATTTCTAGTCCAGGTCTATAATTTGGTTGTGCGTGATATATTCTCTTGGCCCTTCAGCCCACCCAGCTGAGAAAGCCCTGTCACACCGGATCTCCCTTTCTGTGAGGCTTACCAGTATAAAGAGTAAGCACTCGTGTGACATCACAGTGAGTGCTTTCCGGGAAGCCAGAGTGGCTTCAGCTGTGTTGTGGGCAGATGGGCCACTGCCTTTGGCTACTTGGAGCTTGAAGTCATTGGTTTCTCCAGCTTGTCCCATCCCTATCCAGGTAGCTAGCTGTACAGTGAGAGCCTCTGGTGGGGAAGACAGCTTCCGTCTGTCTGGGTTAGCATTCCACATGTGTCGGTGACTCAGGGATAGCACATGACATCTGCATGTTTTCCTCAGCTGCCGTGCAGTGACTGTGCCCTTTGGCTGCACAATCTGCCATTGGTTTGTTGTTTTACTCCAACTGAGAAGTCTTTCAGATAAGCATGGCTTTGTTTTCTGTAGCAGTCCCTCTCTAGCTTTAGAAGAGTTCATGGTTGGACTCAGCAGTGTGGACTCATCTGCATTTTTCTAAAAACTCTCAAACCCTTGAACCTGAGCTTGTACTGTCATCTAGTATTGAATCTATTAATACTAATGTATTTATGTACTTTTGTTTTTCTTCAATCATTTTAAAGTGTCTGCTTTTAGTATTTCTACTCCTCTATGCTTTAATTTTATCCAAGGATGTAAAAACTGAACACATGAAAGGGCTCTATTGTTGGATATTGCTTTCAAAGAAACTTAAATAGGTATGCCTTCAAGGCAAAGGAATGGGAATGGGAGGGGCATGGGGAGTGCACATGGAATAAGCTAGGTCTTATTTTATAAAGTTTTGAATTTTTTACATTTCTTTTTTTAAATAAGTTTTTATTTAAGTTAAAGTCTTATTTTATATACCAATTCCAGTCTCCCTTCCATCTTCCTCAATTTACATTTCAAGTTGATTAAAGATAAACAAACATGCCTGCCTTCTTTCTTTCTTTTCTTTTCTTCTTTTTTTTTTTTATTTTTCCAAACAGGGTTTCTCTCACTCAGGCTGACCTTGAACTCACAGAGATTCATCTGCCTCTGCCTCCCAAGTGCTGGGATTAAAGACATGCAACACCACACCTGGCTTCAGTTTGAATTCTTAAGTTAGAGTGGCAGAGTTAAAAACTGAACCATAAGGTGTTTAGGCATTAGTACAATGCTTCTAACCTGTGGGTCTAGACCCTTTTGTAAAGGGAGTAATCAAATGACCCTTTCGCAGGGCTCACATGTCATATTTTTATGCCTATTTGATATTTGCAGCAAAATTAGTTATGAAGTAGCAATGAAAACAATTTCATTGGGGGGTCACCAAAACATGAGGAACTGTATTATTAAAAGGTCTCAGCCTTAGGAAGTTTGAGGACCAATTGCATTAATACATAGTAATCTATAAGTAATCTGGAAATTTTACAGTAGCCTTTCTAGGAGGGGTGAATAGCTGCTTTCTAAGATCCTAGGTCTCAAAAAGCTTAGGAATTAATGCCGTAATATGTGTAAAAATTAAGGCAAGGATTGACTTTCAGTTTCTTTAGATAGATTAATCTACAGTGATTTGCTTCATCATAAATATGAAAGCTTTTTAGTATGAAAGAGTGAAGAATTAGTGGTGCAGATCACCGCAGGTGCCATGATGCCAAGAACACCATAAGCATTGATTGGGCCACTCCTTCCATGCCTATGTCTGCATTACGAAAATAAAGAGGAACTGAAATGATTGTCCATGGTGACAGATTTGTCCCTCTGTCCTCGTGTGCCTCCCCAGATGGAAGAGTCCAGCTGTCTTCTCTCTTCTGGGGACGTCACTATGGATGTCTTGACTTTATGGTATTCTTAAATGCATCATTATTGCTATAATAGGAATGGTAGGAAGTCTGGTAAAATGATAGGAGATGCCCTAGCAAGCACTCAGATGGACAGCATTAATTAGAACTTCTCAAAACCCAAAGCATCTCTGGGATGCCCCTCACACTTATTTTTAATTACCTAGTTTTTTGTTTTTGTTTTTCTTTTCTTTTTTTTTGCTTTTATGTATAAAGGGCAGAAAGATTAGATAGATTTTTTTTTTAAAACCATGAAATACGTTTTAAAAACTCGGCCACTTCGTTGTATGAATCTTGTAGTCTTAGTGACTGAGCCTACCCAATCTCTTCCTGGCAGAGATTGATAGTCGATTGGCAGTGGGTGAAACCCAGGGCCCAGGGAAGCAGGTAGGGTCCCCAATGAATCCTGAAGCTGGGGTGGGGGGTAATATAGCATGGGTTTCCTTTAGCATCTACCTGAACTTTTACATGGTGCTGCCATAACCAAAGACAGCATGACACTTGATACCAATTAAAACAAAAGCTACTGAAAGCTTAATGCAAAGATCCGCCTGCCTCTGCTTCCCAAATGCTGGAATTAAACATGTGTGCCACCATGTCCAGTTTTTAATAGTGACTGTGTTCTTGATATCTAGGTTTTTTTTTTAGTTCTTCATCTATTTGGATATTAGCCTCCTGACAGATATGGAGTTGGAAAAATCTTTTCCCATCCTTTGGTTTCCCCTTTATCAATTATATGTTTCTGGCTTCTTTATCAAATCAGGTGTCCATCGGAGTATGGATTTATGTCTGGGTCTTCAATTCCATTGATCCACATGTCTGTTTTGTGTCAATATGTTAATGTAGTTATGTAATACAAATTGATACCTGTGATGGTAATATTTCCATCAGTTCTTTTTTTTTTATTATCCAGGATTCTTTAGGCTATCCTGGCTTTGTGTGTGTTCCCATATAGAGCTGATTTGTCCTTTCAATATCTGTGAAGAATTGTGTTGTAGTTTTGATGGAGATTGCATTGAATCTGTAGATTGTTTTTGGTAGGAAGGCCATTTTTATTGTATTCTACTGATGCATGAGCATGGGAGATATTTCCATCTCCTGCTATTTTCTTTCATTTCTTCAAAGACTTAAAAGTTTATCATGCAATTCTTTCAGTTGCTTAGTTAGAATTACCCCAGACATTACTTGAGGCTATTGTGAAAGGTATTGTTTCCTTGATTTCTTTCTTGGTCCATTTGTCAATTGTAACAGGAGTTCCTTGATTGAAAATCTTATTGCTTATGTATACTATCACCATCTCCAAGTAGAGATACATTGACTTCTTCCTTTCCAAATCGCATCCCCTTGATCTACAGTTGTCTTACTGCTCTAGATAAACTTTGAGTACTATATGGAATAGGTGTGAAAAGCTTGGACTACCTTGTCCTTGATTTTTAGAATTGCTTTGAGTTTCTATTACGTTGTTGGCTATGGGATTTCTGTGAAAGCTTTACAATGTTGAGGTATGCCCCTTGTATCCCTAATCTCCCCAGAACTACTTCTTTCTTTCTCTCTCTCTCTCTTTTTTCTTTTTGGCTTTTGGAGACAGGGTTTCTCTGTGTAGGCCTGGCCATCCTGGAACTCACTCTTAGACCAGACAGCCTCAAACACACAGAGATCCACTTGCCTCTGCCTCTCAGAGTGCTAGAATCAGAGGCGTGCACCAACATAGCCCAGCTTTCTTCCCAGGACTTCTATCATGAAGCAGTATTGAATTTTTGTCAAAGGTCTCCTCTGCATCTAGTAAGGCTTATTTATACAGTGGATTCCATTTATCACCTTGCATACATTGGATCACCTACTTGATTATGGTAGATGATCATTTTGTATTCTTGGAGTTCTTTTCTTATTTTTTTGTGTTTTGTTGTTGTTGAGTCCTTACCGTCCTGAAACTCACTCTGTTGACCATGCTGGCCTTGAACTCATAGACCTGCCTGCCTCTGCTTCCCAAGTGTTGGGATTAAAAGCATGCCCATCACCACCAGGCCCAGTCTGTAAATACTTTATTAAGAATATTTGCATCCATGTTCATAGAGGAAAATTGTAACTCTTTTTTGGGCTTTATGTGGCTTGGGTATCAAGGTAACACATGGCTTCATAAAACAAACAGGGCAATGCTCCTTTTCTGTTTTCTGGAATAATTGTGAGGGTCTAGGACGGGCCTCCTGAGGCTCCCAGCAGGGGAAGCTGAGTCCATGATAGAGGAAACCTTAGAGCAATGGTTCTCAGCCTGTGGGTCATGACCTCTGGGGTCAAACATCCTGTCACAGGGATCACATCAGATATCCTGCAGACCAGATACTTATGATTCATTATAGTCGCAAAATCAAGGCAGCAATGTAATTTTCTGGTTGGGTTCACTGCAGCATGAGGGACTGTATTAAAGGGTCTCAGCATTAGGAAGGTTGAGAACCACTGGGCTAGACAGATGCTTGGAGCTGAATTCCCCCATAAGCATAAGGAAAATTATTTTATCATCTTGGTTTGCTTTGAACTCTCTTTGTACCTCTGAAATATGATAGACTAGTGCAATTACACTTATTAAAATACAGCTGTTAAAGCAGTAGTTTTTGCTGATTGCATAGTTGAAATGATTTCTTTGTCTATTCAATAACACTTGCCAATAAACTTGACAGCTACTATGAATCTTCATGGTTCCATTTCTGTTTGATCTGATGGCATGACTAACCATGACCAACAGCCTACTTCTAATTAGGAGACAGCTCGGAAGGTGCTGACCAGCAGTCCACACTAGTGTTTTTGTTTTTTATTTTGGGTTTTTGTTTTTGTTTGTTCATTTTTTTTGAGACAGTTTTTTCTGTGTAGCCCTGGCTGTCCTGGAACAAACTCAAGAGATTCATCTGCCTTTGCCTACCAAGTGCTGGGATTAAAGGCATGCATCACTACCACCCAGCTACAAACAGTTTTTTACATGACTTAACTGTTCAACAGTTAAGTTGAACCAGTGGAGATATGTGTCAAGTATACCATAAGTCTGCCTTGTATAGTGATGCATGTTATATGATGCTTGCTGTTTCTGAAGCATTCCATGAGACATTGTGATGTCTAATTTTCCTCCAGTGGGTACCATTTCCCTTCAGTCTTATGACTACTTGCTAGCCCGTATTTGAAACTAATGAAAGAGTTTTTTAAATGTTGACACTTGACCCATGTTATTACTGAAAAGATCAAGTTCTTAATTCAATGCATTGAAATTTCTATTACTTAAAATTTAAATTAGCAGGTTTGTACTTTTAAATAATTATAAGATTGGTAGTTGTGTGGTAGTCATCTGAAGTTAGAAAGCCATCGTGTGTGTGCATGCGTGTGTGTTTGTGTGTGTGTGTGTGTGTGTGTGTGTGTGTCTGTGTGTCTGTGTGTCTGTGTGTGTCTGTGTGCGCTCCCACACAGCGCACATGTGTGTAATCAACTTGACACAAGTTAGATTCATTGACCCAGGAAGAGGGAACCTCAGTTGAAGAATTACTGCCATCAGACTGGCCTGTGGGCAAGTCTATGGGGGCATTTTCTTACTTGCTAATTGATGTAGGAGGGCCCAGCCCACTAGGGGCTGTGCCATGCCTAAGTAGGTGGGCCTAGGGTATATAAAGTTAGTGATAAATTCTCATTCATCTTTAAAATATATGTATGTGTGGTAAACCACACTAGCACTTAACTAAATATCTGTTGTACTAATGTTATTTAAAAAAACAAAAAACAAACAAAAAAACCTGAAGTTGGATTGGTTGCATATGAAAAGGCAGGTGGGTCTCTGAGTTCAAGACCAACCTAGTCTACAAAGGGAGTTCTAGGACAGCTGGGGCTACGCAGAAAAACCCTGTCTCAAAAAACAAAAACAACAACAAAGTTAATGAAAAAAGCCAGAAATAATGTTAAATTTACTTTCATCTGTGGTAGCCTTCTCAGAGCCTGCTCTTTCTACATAGTCCTATCTCAAAAAGGTTACTATTTCAAAATGTATGTGTAAAAAGTTTGACCAGTTTGTAGCCCTTCATCAATATAGAAATACTGAGTTAAAGGCAAAACAATTAAATAAGTTAGGTCACTATATACATCCATGACAAATTTTCTACCACATTTTTCGACATTAAAGCTTACATGGGTACATCTCCATCTAAGTTCAGAGTGACATTCCCCTCATCCACATAGCTCATTGTTTGGCTGTCAGCAGTACTGCTTCAAACTTCTTGCTTCATAGGGGAATCTGTTTGCCTAGGAATTGCACTCACTGGCCAATTCCACACCCCCTCCCAGAGTACAGATATGGACAGCATAATGATCGTCTGAATGGATCATCTGCATTTGCATACTTCAGATCTCCCTTCTCTGGCAGTTATTCTAGCCCATACTCTTCAAAAATGAGGTAGAGTTCTACTTACAGACATGATATCACTGTGTGATGACCTGGACTTCAACGAAGGCCCACCAGATAATTACCCTACCAAACTCAGAGAACAGCTGTATTCTTTTTTCATTTAAAAATAAATCTTATTTAGAGAATACTTTATTAGTTTTTGTAATCAAAACCATGTAGATAAGACCTTACATATTTAATACAGCAGAACAGCTGTATTCTAAATTTTTAAAAATATTTATTTATTTATTATGTATACAATGTTCTACCTGCATGCCGGAAGAGGGCACCAAATCTCATTACAGATGGTTGTGAGCCACCATGTGGTTGCTGGGAATTGAACTCAGGACCTCTAGAAGAGCAGTCAGTCCTCTTAACCTCTGAGCCATCTCTCCAGAACCTATTTTAAAATTCTTATATTTTATTGTGTATGGATGTTTTTCCTGAATGTGTAGCTCTGAGTCACATGTGTGAGTTGCCTTTAGAAGCTAGAGAATAACACACTGGGACAGGAAGTACAGATACTTGTGAGCCACCATGTGGGTCCTGGGGAGCAAACCTGGGTCCCTCGGAAGAGTAGCCAGTGTAACTTTTGGGTTTTCGAGACAGGGTTTCTCTGTGTAACAGTCCTGGCTGTTCTCAAACTCTGTAGGACAGGTTGGCCTTGAACTCAGTGAGATCTACCTGTCTCTGCCTCTCAAGGGCTAGGATTAAAGGCGGCGTGCTCCACTACTGCCTGGTGTAGCCAGTATTCGTAACTACTGAGCCATTGTTCCACTGTTCCAGGCCCTAAATTGCTAACTTAAAAAAAAAAAAAAAAGAAAAAAAAAGAAAAAAAAAGAAAGAAAAGAAACAAGATGTGGAGAGTTCTATGGCCGGTTGTAACTCCATGTAGTGCCAGCAGAATTTCTTACTCTACCAGCCATTCCTGTGCATGAGTTACCTTCCCATAAGTAAACACCCTTAAGGGGAGACCTTTGAATTACATTGAGACGCCACAGACTTATCACAAGTTTTGTGTTGGTGTGCCTGAGTGCATGTGTATGCACAACGTGCACAAAGGAGACCTTGGAGGACAGGGAAAAGGCACCAGACTCCAGGAACTGGAATTATAGATGGCGGTAAACTGTGTGATATGGGCACTGGGAACCTAACGTGGGTACTGGAGGAGCAGCAAGTGCTATTAACCACTGAGCCATCTCTGGCCTCTAGAATAAAGTTTTATTAGTAAAGTATCAGTGTGTGTGTGTGTGCGCGCGCGCGCGCGCGCGTTTTTGAGACAAGGCTCTTTTTGTGTAGTCCTGGCTGTTCTGGAACTAGCTCTATGTAGCCCAGTCTGGCCTCAGGTCCGCCCACTTCTGCTTGCACCTTTTCCCCCCCTTTTTTTTTGTATTTTGATACCATCTAAAAGGTATCACATAGCTAGGTAATCTTAAAATGTTGATCAGACCTTTCAAGTTAAAGAGTTGTCTTTAAGTGTGCAGGGAACCTGTTTCTGGATATGTGGTAACCCAAGATCTTTGTTTTCCTATGCTCATTAGAGGATTTCCTTCACGTAATTCTCTGAATAGACTAACACGAACACAGTCTCATCTAGTCTAGTCTGACCTTGAACTTCTCATCCTTCTGCCTCTGCCACAGTGGAATGTTAGGCCTGTTGCCTGGATTCCTTAGGACTGGCACATAGTGAAGAGTCTTGAACTGATAGCTCATGATGGGCAATGAATTTATTGACATCTCATACTGATCCTTAAGAATGTCCCTCTTAGCCGGCTCACGCCTTTAATCCCAGCACTCGGGAGGCAGAGGCAGGCGGATCTCTGTGAGTTGGAGGCCAGTCTGTCTCCACAGCAAGTTCCAGGACAGGCTCCAAAGCTACACAGAGAAACCCTGTCTCGAAAAACCAAAAAAAAAAAAAAAAAAGGTCACTCTGGTCCTTAGACATGTAAGCCTTAATGATGCAGGTAATGGAAACAGTTAGCTAAGGTGAAGTGAGTATGACAATGAGGCTGTTTTCAAGTTTGGACAAAACTTCTGAGAGATACAAATGGCATCTTTTGAGCAGTACAGCAGGCAGAACATCTTTGACAAAGGGGATTTCATGAGTGTGAGATGAATTACATGTTAGTGTAATTCCCCCAAATACCTAGGTTACAGCTATTTGCTTTCAAGATTTTCAGTAAGAGACATTTCATTCTATTTGCCATTTAAAGAGAAGCTCACTTTGGACATGATAATTCAGTTAACTCAAACACTTTCTACATTTTGTTCATGCATTTTATTTTGTTGGTTATTTTGGTTTTTTGTGTTTTAGTCTTGTTGTTTTTGAAGATACACTTTCAGGTAGCCTACTCATCTCAAATTTGCTATGTAGCACAGGCTTCAACTCCAACATTCTGCCATCATCTCAAGTTCCAAGGTTATACATATATGCCACCAAAACAAGCTCTTCTTCCCTTCCTTCCTTGTTGTATTCCTTCCTTGACTTAGGGAGAAGACATGGTACTTATTATTAAAAGAATGAGCACATTGATTTAACATCCTGGTTAATTAAAACTTCAGTATCATTTGCTTCTAAGACATTTTCAAATTTCACTATACCAATGATTTAGTATTCTAAATACGTAGTATTTAATAATGCCACCTGTGACCATCCCATGATATACCTAAGTCTGTATAAAATCCCTCCCTAGAAGGACAGAACATCCAGTTCACTATTTCTCTCATTTGAATATCAGATTAACAAAGCAAGGATATTTGTCTCTGATTCAGTGGCATATTGGTGGCTACAACAGTGCCTGTGCCTGACAAAGGGGTCTATTCAATAAGTATTTGTCATTGAGGAAAGAATGGCTATCATGATAGGTTGGTTACCTGTGATAATTCTGTCATTGTTTAAAGATACTGTACTACTAGAAACCACTGTATTGGATTTACCTGAGCTATACTTGTCTAGCTGTCCTATAAATACATTACATTGGTCTTCCTCTATTCTTCCTCTGACTTCTTGGCATTTCATGTTTTAAACTCCCTTTCAAGCTTGTGCCCCAGGCTCCAATATCTGCAGATTTTAACTCTAGCACTTAAAATCAGTCTCAATTTGACTGTGTCCTCTCCTGTTTAAACATCATTTGTGGAGACAGGGCAGGCCTAAGGGAGAGTTGAAAGGCACTTTCCTTGTGGAAATCAGGAGGCAAGACTAAGGGAGTTACTGCATTTCTGACTGACCTTGTTAGCTATTGGATGTCTTCTGAGAGATAGGCATCCAAATCCCGTCCCTGTCTCACACAGATTCTTCAGATAGGATGTCCCTGGTATTAGAGAACTTACCCCCCCCTTTATCTGTTTATCACCATGTCAGTATCCATTTCAGCTTTGCTCACAAAGTCTACTCCATTGCCTCTTTCTGCTGTGGGGATTCTATTTGTCCTTTGGAAAGATTCTAGATAAACTATCAGCATAATTGCTTATAGTACTTTCATTTTTTTAAATTGAAAATTCCAAGCATGAAGAATACCTCTAGTGTCTCAGTGCAAAGATAACCTGCTTATGGTTAGATTCTAGTGAGGAGTAGAGTGAAAATAAAAAAAATGACTCTAAGTTTATGGATTATAAATATGCTTGTGACAGTTCCTCCCAGCTTTTAACTGTAAAAAGAGCTGTAAAAAGGCCAAACAAAAACCAGAAACAATTCCAGGATAAACTGGTATATGGATAATTGAGAACTGACTAGAGCATGCTCATTTTCCCACTTGAGCCTGGTTAGTTTTTACAAAGTACAAACACATTTACTTTTTCCATGTTTTAGTTTTTTATTTCATTTTACATTCCAACCACAGTTTTCTCTCCCATCCCCTCACATCTTCCCACCCTCCCTCACCTCCCCCCTAGCCCACCCCCAGTCCACTCCTCCTCATTGGTAAGGGCTCCCATGAGGAGTCAACATAGTCTGGTACAATAGGTTGGGGCAGGGCCAGGCCCGTCTCCCATGCGTTAAGACTGAGCATGGCATCCCACCATGGGGGCTGGGCTCCAACAAGCCAGATCATGTACCAGGAATGTAGCATGGTCCTATTCTACTACCGCTGAGCATGGCATCTCACCCTAAGAAATGGGCTCCAACAAGCTAGCTCATGTACCAGGTTTGTATCTTGGCTCTACTGACACCCACATATTTAGGACCTATAGGTTCGGTCCCCTGGAGTCTCCAGAGTTATGGTGGTGCACATTTACTTCTTAACTGCCAGGTGGCAATCTGAAGTGAGGAGATCTCTTGCTTCACTATTAGCGACATCCCACCCCCTGCATTTGCCTCTTAAATAATCTCAGTCCTATTAAAATGTGTCATCTATCCTGCTGAATTTCAAACATGGGCATTAAATGGTCTCAATGAGGATTTCTAAAAATCCTGACAGCCTCTCATAAAACATGTCACACCCCAGGAAGGATGCAAGTGGTGTGTGTGTGTGTGTATAAAAGCTCTGACTAAGGCTAGAACCTTCTCTAAAGATGTTGACATACAGATTTTTTTTTCTTTTGTTTTATCTGCACTTGTATCTGCACCACTTGTGTGCCTGGTGCCTGCAGTGGCCAAAAGAGGGCATCAGATCCCCTGGAACTGGAGTTGCAGAAGTTTGTTAGCCATGTGTGTGCTGGGATGAACCTGTGTCCTGGTAGAGCAGCCCTTGCTCTTAACTGTTGAGCCCACACATTCCTTTTTCAAGAGATGAATTATATTCCAATTTTTCCTCTATTAATTAAATGTTTTTTAACAAGAGTGGTATTAAAGTCAGCTCCACCCATGGTCTCCTTACCCATCGATACATCAAACTACAATCTGGCCTGTTGGTATTTGCTCATAATATCAGCTACTTGGAAGAGGCAGGAGGATATAAAGTTCAAGGACTATCTAGGCTACTGAGCAAGTTGCAGGCATGCCTTGAAAAGTTAGAAAGAACTTATTTTGAAATATAAAATGGGGGTGGGAGATGTACTTAGCTACCCAGCAGTGCATAGAATGTCTGTGGTGGTGCACACCTGTAATCTTAGAGGGAAGGCAAGAGGGCATCCTCTGCTATACAGAGTTCAAGGCCAGCGTGGGAATAAACAGAGGTAGCTATTGAATTTCATATATGTCTCATACATTTTTCTTAGGAAAAAAGTAGGTACTATACTGACAATATCAGCTAAGAAAATTAAACTAGGGCCAGTGAGATGGCTCAGAGGTTAAGTGGGCTTACCATGCTGCCAAAGGACCAGAATTTGGTGGCCAACACATATCTGGTAGCTTATAACTCTGATACCCTCTGCTGGCTTCTGGGTACCATCATGCATGGATGCTTATTATCCCAGTGTTGGGCAAGTGGTGGCAGGACTCAAGTGGCTTGCTGGCCACTAACTCTGATATGGTTCCCTGGCTCAAGGGAATGAGATAGAGAGTAATAGACAATAGACTAGGATCCCTGGCATTCCCCTTTGGTCCACACACACCACACAGCACACCACACACACACACACACACACACACACACACACACACACACACACACACACAGCATCCCCTCCCCACACTAAATAAGTAAATAGAGATACAAATAAATAAAACCTTTTTAAGAAGAAAAGCAAGATTAAATAGGAATTTCATAGATTTAGAAGATGAGACTCCAAAGCAGCATTTGGGTTTCAGGAGCCATGCCCTCAAGGGCATCTAATAGACATGTATAATGATGTCCACTGTCCTGTAAACTTTGAGATGGGCTTGCTAAATGATTCAGGTTGTCTTTGAGCTTTGGAGCCCTCAGTCTTAAGTTCTGGGATGATGGGCATTTACCACCACAATGGCTCACTGAACATATCTTGAAATTAGTGTGTGGTTGAATTAAAAATTGTATTCTACTCTGGTAATAGGAATATAACATTGTTTGGGGGATTATTGCCATGCATGTAAGAAATGTAATCAAATGTACCACTTTGTTTTGTTTTTCCATGCCAAGAAATCATTCCTAACAACA
The DNA here is from genome assembly GCF_003668045.3 of Cricetulus griseus. Classification (NCBI taxonomy): domain Eukaryota; kingdom Metazoa; phylum Chordata; class Mammalia; order Rodentia; family Cricetidae; genus Cricetulus; species Cricetulus griseus. The sequence continues at coordinate 25,635,084 of NW_023276806.1, forward strand.
AGTTTACTAGAAGATATAAAATTTGTCACTTAAAGTGACAAGGTGTCAAGCAATGATCCCCTAAGGTGGATGCTGGAACATGGACTTGCATTCCCTGCCCATAACCAGCCATTAACTCTTTACCTCCACTAATCTGAATAGACTCACACACAAACATGATTTACCAGTTGATGGCATTTTGTGTGTGTGTGTGTGTGTGTGTGTGTGTGTGTGTGTGTGTGTGTGTGTGTGTGTAATATTAGGACCAAGAGTAAAAGGAGTATTTATAGGAAAAAATTACTGCCTTATTGTATAAATGTATTTTTGCTTTTAGAGCTGGAAAATGCATATTGCCTACAGAACAAGTAAGCCAAAAAGAAAACAAAAAGCCCTCCAAATTTTGAGCATCCTCTACAGTTTTCTATGGTGTGAGATGGCTACCCTCTGGCCGAGCCACATTACAGCGCTAAATGCACATTGGTGAAATGAGATGCTGATCCATTTGCACACTAATGTGCTATTTTTAAGTCATGCATCACAGTGTCTTGAAAGAGGACTGTCATAATTATGATGGATTAGACTGCAGAGTCAGCCCTCCGTGCAGTAATTGTTTCCCAGATGCTGTCGATGTGACTTGAATTTATAATTAATTATTGTCACAGGCAGGAGAAAGCACAAAATTAAACTCAGAAAAACCTGCCTTGTCTTAAGGAAACTGCATTGCTAGCTACCCCCTCAAAAGAGCAGTATTTTAAAGGGAGATACCTTTTTTTTTGTTTTTGGTTTTTGTTTGTTTGTTTGTAGAGAGGGTCTCTCTGCATATCCCTGGCTGTCCTGGAACTCACTATGTAGACACATGGTAGTTTTAAAGGTGTGTGACCATGCTCAGCATAAACATTGTAAATTCATGCCTCTGACATAGGCAGCAATAGCAATGTTCAGTCTGTGCCATTAGCTAATATCATGGAATGGGAATGGCCATAACATGATTGCACATTCCTATTTGTGTTAAATTACTCTATTACAATTTTACACTTAAACTTTCAACAGCAAAAAGGGATGTATTTCAATAGTTGATATAACTACTACTTTTGCTTCCTCAGACAGCCAGGCATTGTGAGGAATATATTGGGTAAACATTAAAAGTTAGTATAGTCTAAATTATGGACTGTGTGTGTGTGTGTGTGTGTGTGTGTGTGTGTGTTTTGTTTGGCCTGCATGTATGTCTGTGTGAGGGAGTCAGAACCACTGGAACTTGAGTTATAGACATTTGTGAGGTGTGTTGTTAGAGTACTGGGAATTGAACCCAGGTCCTCTGAAAGAGCAGCTGGTGCTCTTAGCCTCTGAGCCATCATATTTTAGGGAATCTGTAGCCACTACAATGGTGCACACCTGTAATCCTAGCACTGAATGACATGGGGATCTTGAGTTCAACAGAATATCAGAATAACTCTCACATTACACGTTTTAAGTGTTTACATTTTATTTATTTCAAGCCACATAAGGAAGCGAGGTTAAAGATAACACCCATAACTCTCTCATAACTACAGGTCTATAGACATGTAGCAAACTGCCTTTTAGAGTGTAATACTAAGCATGCAAATGGGCTTAATAAGGGCAAAATAGGAACTTAAGGTCAAAATAAAGTCTCCCTAAATCATGTATTTTCATTTGTGTTATGTGATGGGAATTGCTTCAGAGAGCTGTCTCTCTGTATGGCCCCAACAAGAGCCACAATTTTCATGCATAAATTCAGGTGGTTTCTCAGTATTCACATCTGTAAAGTGGGAAAACAATGAAGTCCTTTCTGATGCTCTGCAATGCTTCATACATCATTTGGACTATTAATATCACATGCCCTCCCTCGTATCTGAATGTCATTTAAAGTCCTATTAGTCTTTCAGAGGTGATTCTGAGCTCTTTGCTAACATTCTGACAGCCAGAATGGCTACGCTGGGCTCAGGGAACTTACATTTATTTGCTTTCCAAATAATATAATAGTTGATAATTTTCAGTAGCCCGAGGTATTAATTCCTAACTGAGATTGGTGATGGATTTCAATAGCTTGCAATTAGCCATTACCCTTAAATGCAACTCTTAGAGTGTGTTTAAAATTTGTTGTTCTGGTTTTTGTTTGTTTGTTTGTTTTCTTTTAAAGTGTAGCTGTTACTGTGAGGTGTCCTGCAAAGCATCCCTGGGAAGCTTAGCCAGTCAGGCTTGCAGGCTTCCAGAAGGACATTTGTCCTATGTTCTTATATAAACTTCATAACCACTTTTAAAATACAGTGCCCTAATTTTGATTGGCCAATGTCCTCATGAATGGCATTGGCTAATCCATTTCAACCGAGAAAGGAACCTGTAAAACATGTTTGAAACTGGGTAACTTCCAGGGCAAAACTTGTCATTTAGAGGTAGGATTAAAATTAGGATTGTGGGTGGGTTTCCCATGATGGAGTCCCATGATGTGAGTCCCATGTGATCAACTTGTGATGACAACTTGCAGAGGTTTGTTTTCTCTCCTTCTGCTATGAAGGATCCAGCCCAGGTCTTTTGGAATAGGGGATTCATAATGAAGAGGAAGAGAGCAGCACACACACAGTTCTGACTCTTTGCCATGCTGCCCTGTACTGCCTTCAAACAAGTACAGCAGGAAGGTTGTTCCACTTGAGAATGAAGAGCCAAAATAAGCCTCTAACCTGCCTAACACTGTGCTACTAGCAATAGGAAGTGGACTGAGGAAAATCATGCAAAAATGACTCCAGTGAAAGTTTATAGTTTTTTGATAATGGGTCCTTGTTTTGCAGTCATTTAAATTTGAAAAAAATAACCTTATATTGACTGATTATTAGGTTAGTATCTCAAATACAACCCAAAGATTCTTTGTCTCGAATCAGGACTTTGTCAGCTTTAAAAAGAAAAAAGAAAAACCCTCCCTGAGGTTGACAACTACAGCATGAAAACATCTTTATTCTCTCTAATACAAATAATGCCAGAGTATACATGATTGAAAGTACTGTACAAAATGGGACCAGGGCTCTATGATATTCTGAGTATTCATACAAGTGTGGTTTAGGACATACTAAAGCCAAAGTCATCATTTCCCTTTTTATTCTCTGACATGGGAGTTTGTTTTCAAGAGAGACAGTGTTTAAATTCCCTGAACTAGTAGCTTTCTACAGCTACTGGCTTTACCCAGGAAATGAATTCTTGCCACAGAATACTTCTGTTTAAATTGGTAGTTAAAATTGCTATTGTGTTTAAAGCTCCCTATTAATATAAATTTCATTTTGTTGCGTTATTTCTTAGGAGCTACTATTATGTTTAAAAGTATGTTTGAGCTTCATCCATTGTAATTTTTACCTTGACACTTTCAAGATTGTCCAAAAATTACATGGAGTGGATCATACTGTATTGCACAAGTAAAATACTTCAATTCATAGCTGTAAAATTAGATAGGACATCACTGTACACAGAGCCTGTAGGTTTTTAAACATCAGAAATGTAGGTACATATGTATGTAGCTGTAAACAACATTTTATTGCTGTGTGTGTGGATTGGTTATACAGTTACCAAGAGTACCTCTTTGTCCTCCCCTTCCCTCTCCCTCCCCCCCTCTCTCTCTCTTTTGGTTTTTCAAGGCAGGGTTTCTCTGGCTTTGGAGGCTGTCCTGGAACTAGCTCTTATAGACCAGGCTGGTCTTGAACTCACAGAGATCCACCTGCCTCTCCCTCCCAAGTGCTGGGATTACAGGCGTGCGCCACCAACGCCCAACTCTCCCTCTCCTTCTTTTCCTCTCTCCTTCCCTCCCAGTTTCTTTATTAATAAAACCAAGAACAACTCAAAAGAAATATGATGCAATACATGACATGGAATTTTAAATTTTCAATTTCCCCAAATGTGAAAATGTTTTTGTTTACTGTCATCCAATGTAGTTTACTATTTTAATTCTTTGAGACATTTTGGTTTTAAATTTTCTATGTACCTGAAGACAACTTTGACCTTGCTTATTCTGCCATCATCTTCCTCTGGGGCATTAGTATAGGTGTGCCATTTGCCTGGCTTAATGTGGTGCTGGGGACTGACGCTAGCCAGGACTTTGTACATGCCAGATAACACTCTACCAGATGAACGACATCCTTAGCCCATATTGGATATTTTTTAAATTTTTTTATTAGTTCAAATTGGGAACAAGCTTGCTTCACATGTCAATACCTTCTCCCTCCCTCTCCTCCCCTCCCTCCCCTCCCTTCCCCAGGGAGGGGAGGACCCTCCATGGAGGCTCCCCAAAGTCCACCACATCATCCTGGGCCGGGCCTAGGCCCTCCCCCATGTATCCAGGCCTAGAGTGCATCCCTTCATGTGGGATGGGCTCTCAAAGTCCCTTCTTACACCAGGGAAAAATACTGATCCACTACCAGGGGCCCCATAGATTGCCGAGGCCTCCTTATTGACACTTTAGGGGTCTGGATCAGTCCCATGCTGGTCTCCCAGACAGCAGTCTGGGGTCCATGTGCTCCCCTTGTTCAGGCCAGCTGTTTCTGTGGGATTCACCAGCTGGTACCAACCCCTTTGATCTTCATTCCTCCCTCTCTGCAACTGAGTTCCAGAGATCAGTTCAATGTATATCTGTGGGTGTCTGCTTCTGCTTCCATCAGCCACTGGATGAAGGCTCTAGGATGGCATATAAAGTAGTCATATAAGGAGGTCATAAGTCTCATTATAGGGGAATGGCATTTAGGGTAGCCTCTCCACCATTGCCTAGATTGTCAGTTGGTGTCATCCTTGTACATTTCTGGAAATCTCCCTAGTGCCAGATCTCTCCTCAGACCTATAATGGCTCCCTCTATTATGGTATCTCTCATCCTGCTTTCCTCTATTCTTCCCCCAACTCAACATTTCTGCTCCTCCATTTCCTTCTCTCCCCTCCTCTTCTCCTCCTCTCATTCTGCCAGCTCCCTCTCCCCTACCCTCATGGTCCCAATTAGCTCAGGAGATCCTGGCACTTCCCATCCTCCAGGGACCATGCATTTTTCTCTTAGAGTCCTTCTTGTTTACTAGTTCCTTTGGTGAAGAGGATTGTAGGCTGGTAACCCTTTGCTCTATGTCTAAAATTCATATATGAGTGAGCACACACCATGTTTGTCTTTTTGTGACTGGGTTACCTCACTCAGGATGGTTTCTTCTAGTTCCATCCATCGCCTGCAAATTTCAAGATTCCATTGCTTTTTTTCCACTGAGTAGTAGTACTCCATTGTGTAAATGTACCACATTTTCTCAGAGATTTTCATTATTTTTTTGGATAGGCCTGAAATCCAGTGGTTCTTGTGGCACATTTCAACTTAAAGTAGCCATACTGCAAAGGTGCAGTAGCTGAATGTGACCACGTATTCATGTCTACGTTGGCCAATGCCAGTCTTGCTTGTCTCTTGAAACGAAAAAAAAAAAAATCACTTTTTTGTGCAATGAGAAGTATCTTTTCAATTTAAATTTTATTAAGCAATGAAAGAAACAATCCCCTTCCCATTGCTCTTCTCCAGCTGTTTTTCCCTCAGTTTGTGGATTTTGCAATGAAAGGTTAGAAACCATATGAGGTTCATAAATAGAAGGTGTGTAAATTGTTGCGATAGCCACAGAGTTCTACCATATAATTGTTGAAATGAGGAAGGCATCTTTTTATGTTTGCAGACAGAGTCCAAGTGAACACTAGAGAGAAACTTGGGACATACTAAGATAAAGCTGCCACCCACCACTGGCTACCATCCCTTTTCAGAACATCCAGCTGTGCGCTGTATTTTCCCACCTTTCTTTCATTCCTCAACTCTTCCCTATAGCAATCTTGTTATGTAGACATGGAGCCTTTGAGTTTACTTCTTCTGTTATAACTGCAATATTTTATTGCCATAAAACGTGTCATTACTCTATATTTTGAGGCTATAATTGCATTGCAGGGGCTGTTTTTACTAGATCTTTAGAAATGATGACAGTGTTTTAGCTGGTCTCTTTGTTGATCAGTGTACAGTGTTACTGTCTCGAGACAGGGTCTCACTATACAGCCCTGGCTGTCCTGGAACTCCTGTGGACTCATCCCCTACCCTTGGGGGATTAAAGGTGTGAGCAACTGTGTCCTGCTAAACTTAATAACTTTAATGTTGCTTTTCAGCATTTCGGTTTCTTCCTCTGTTCCATTTGTCTAAAAGGTAATACTAATCTAATACAACACTGCCAGACAGAAAATAGTACCCACCTCTACTATTAACCCTAAAGTAAATGAGAAAGATGCAGAGGATGATAAAGAATAACTAAATGAATGTATAGGTACTTACATTTTTTTAAAAAAAGATTTACTTTTATTGTGTGCGTATACATGTTTTGCAGGTATCTGAGTTCAGAGGACAGAACCAGATAAGCGACAACATTGGTCTTAATGAGCCATTTCTCCTACCCCTTAAGATGGGGTTTTAAATGCCCACCCTACCTCCTTAGCCTTTTCTCTTCTTTGGGCTTTGATTTTTTTAAAATTTGAATGGTCCTAGTGAGATTTACTGGATGAGGATAAAAATGAATTAGATTAAGCACAAAAATGAATTAGATTTATGTTTAAGCAGTACATAACGCTGCCCGACACAGGCCGCCTGCAGTGGAAGTGGTGAGTTCAAGGTGTAGAAGAAACTGAATTGGAAGGAGATGCTGACACAGATGTGGAGGGCTTCTTTCACCCACCAGCCAAAGTGTTTTGAGCTGAAAGTGCTTACTTCTGTTAGTTTTTATAGGTTGTCACTCCTAGACTATAAACCGTGAAGAATAGGGAAGATAGATATTTACATATGAAACCAATTATTAGGCTTTACAACTTTTTAAAATTGCATTTATTTATGTGTGTATATGCACTATATATGTCTGTGTGCGCCTTGACAGGTGTAAGAGGTTAGGTGACAATTTGTAGGACTTCACTCTTCTCACTTGGGTACTGGGAATCAAACTGCAGTCATCAGCTTGGTGACAAGTGCTTTTAACCTGTTGAGTCATCTCATTTGCCATAGACAGGAAATCTTTATTAAAGTGGGTATCTACCTCTTGTTGGAAAATCACCTAGAAGTGGCATGCTTGGAGGTAGTGCATGTTTGGAAGTGTTTTCGTGTGTGTGTGTGTGTGTGTGTGTGTGTGTGTGTGTGTGTGTGTGTGTGTGTGTGTGTTAAACTGAGTATTGAACCTAGGGAGTTTCTTGCAAGCTGCACATTTCACCTAGGCACTCACTTAAGTCCCTAGCCAAATGGGTATTTTAGAGCCACGCCTTTCACCGTGTCACCACAAAGGATATTGACAATACTGAAATGAAATATGATGTCCCTGTTACATGAAAGAGTTTGAAGAGCACTGATACAGGCCAGGCAAAACTAATCAGGTATGATAAGGATGAAAGATACCAGGATTGGATTTTATTAGAACATTCTTTTTTATCTCGTGATAACAAATTGGAGGCAGCCTTGAAGAACTTGAGGGAGGATTTAGTTTAAAGGAGCTGTTACAGGGATTATGAGAGAAGTAGACCTGAGAGAATTTTAACTCAGATGATCCAAGGAACACACAAGAAGCAGAAATGGCAGTAAGAGCTGGGGAAAGTGTGATTTTTTTTTTCCTGATACTACTTATTGGTGAAGTATGGACTTCTCAGAGCAGCTGGGATTCCATTGTTCTTTTTCTCCAGGCTAGGAAGACAAGAGGAGCTGTTGGCTAAAAGATGAAAATGAGTATCTAATTGCTATACCTTTTCTAATTTTTTCAATTTTTGTGTCTGTGTTCTTTAGGATTCATTCAAAGGGCAAGCCTGATGGAACAGGACAGAACCACCCATCCTGAGGGCAACAGTCTGAGTCCATTCCTGATACCGTCACCTTCTCCCATCTGCCAGACAGAACCTCAACTCCAGAATGGAAGCCCGTTAGTAGAGAGACTTCATCTAGAAGAAGTAAATGGAGACACCAAGTGGCAGTCTTTCAAACGTTATTATGGAATACCCCCTGCGAAAGGCAGCCAGATCAGTTGTGAGAGTCCAGACTTTGTACATGAAGGCAGAGGGTATTCCAGGTGCTTGCAAAACGGAGGAATCAAACGCACTGCCAGTGAACCATCTCTCTCTGGGCTCCATCTGAACACGAAATTGAAACTAGACCAAAAAGCTAAGGGAGAAGGTAACTTCGGGGACAGCCAAGAAAGAAACCCAGGTGAAAGCAGCCGTCAGCCAAATGTCTCCAGTGTGAGAGAGAACAGAGAAGCTGTGCCCTCAGGAGCCCAGGAAAGTACAGGGACAGCCATTGATGATTTCCCAACTCGTAACTGCAATGGAGTTGAAAACACAGAGTTTCGGGTTCTCAAGGAGCAGGAAGGGGAAAATGGCAGGAACATTTTATTACTTAAAAACAAGGCTGTGCTAATGTCTAATGGTGCTACAGTTTCTGCCCCTTCTGTGGAAAACACACATGGTGAAGTTCTGGAAAGAACACCATCTCAGTGTTGTCCAGAACATGTTTCCATTGCAGTGCAGAATACCACATCTCATGTGAATGCCCTCAACAGTCGGGCTACTAATGAGTTGTCTTGTGAGATCACTCAACCATCGCATACCTCAGAGCAGATCAATTCCCCACAGACCTCAGGCTCCCAGCTGCCTCCCGAGCCAGCTGCCATGGTGACTGAGGCCTGTGATGCTGATAATGCCAGCAAAGCGGCTGGAGTGCTAGGTACCTGTCCCTTCCCGAAACCAGAACACCAACAAACATCAGTTTTGGAGACATGCCCATCTCCTGCAGAAAACAGAAACATCCAAGGAAACATGAAGCTATTTGCTGAAGAGTTCGGTTCCAGTTCCCACAGTGATTTGCAAGCTTCTCGAGGCAGCTCTGAGCAGTATTTAAAGCGAAAGGAAATCAATGGTGCTTACTTCAGTCAAAGCTCAGTGTTCACTAAAGATTCCATTTCTGCCACTACCATGACTCCACCGTCACAACGGCTTCTTTCTCCCCGTCCCGTTCTTCAGCTTCCTTTAGAAGGAAAAGGTTCTCTGGCTTTGGAAGAACACCGTCGCTTAAGCAACACAACTCTCTTAAGGGAAGGGAAAATGGAACAGCAACCAACAGTGGCATCATCTTGCCAGAGTTCAAATCCATCTGTTCATACATCTAACCCCTCGTCGATGCTTCCAGAAGGACATCAGAGTAATTGTGTCTCAGTGTGCTCTGAACAAACAAGAACAATGTCAGAATATCTCAAGTATTACCCCCCGAATCATGGTCGCAGTGGAGACTTACAAGAACGCAGCCTTCATCTGATGGGACACAGGGAACAAGAGATTCTGAAGGATGAAAACGGGAAACCAACACACGATCCACTGCTGGCGGCCCAGCACTACCTGAAACCTGGATGGATTGAACTGAAGGCCTCTCGTTCTCGTGAAGCACACCATCAGCCACAGTGTAAGGATACAATGGTTCACTCAGTCCTTCGCTATCAGGCCAGCCCTTCCAGTCAGATGTCCTCCAGATGGTACACTGGAAATGTGAACATGCCAGGAGGATTCCCAAGGCTACCTTACATCCAGAAAACAGTTCCACCTGAGCAGAAGTCACAAACATACCAAATGGAGATGAATCAAGGCCACACACCAGGTATGGGGGACCAACATCTACCATTGCAGCAAACTTCATACCAGGGGTGCATCTCCAAGGCAGACACCCCTCCTGACACTCATGGGCAAGCACCAAGTGTTCCCCTGTTTCATTTTCAGCAAAGAGTGGATCCCTCCACTAATAAGCACTTGAATCAACAGGCCACAGTGGCCGAACCATTTTCAACGTTTTTACAATATAAGCCTGCTAAGCAGGCAGCCCAAACACAAGTATCCCAGAATTCAAATTTCCCTCAAAACTGCCAGCAGCAGCAATTACAGAGGAAGAACAAAGAACAAATGCCCCAGACCTTTTCTCATCTCCAAAGTAGCAATGAGAAGCAAAGAGAAGGACCATGCTCTGGCCGGATTAAAGTGGAAGAATGCTATAGTGGTGAAAACCAGTATTTAAAATCAAGTAATTTCCAAACTCACAGTAGCCAAAGGCTGTTAGAGCCAGTACAGAATGTGAGTAGTAAGAATTACCCTTACATGAATACCTTCCAATCAAATCCCAGCAAATCACAGATTCCCTGTTCAAATGATACACACCCAGTTCCTGAGACTCTAGAGCAAACTCTATATCCTGAACTCTTTGTGGGAAATAAGACCCCGAGCCTGCAGAACATGCAATATTTTCCAAGTGATGTGAGCCCAAATCAGGACATTCATCATCACAGGTGCTTCCCCATCCAAGAACAGAAGCCTCAACAAGCTCTGGCTCTGCAGGGATTTAAAGGCAGGAGCCAGGATGCCTCATCTGGGCAGCAGGCAGCAAGACTACCTGAAGTAGCTCAGCAGAGGTACTCGGTGCCTAATCAAGCAAAGACACTCCCTGTCCCCAAGGCAGGAGGAAATCAGATGCAGACCCCTCCTCAGAGGGACACTCAGAAGCATGCCGCCCTAAGGTGGCTCCTCTTACAGAAGCAAGAGCAGCAGCAAACACAGCAGTCCCAGGCTGACTCTTGTCAGAATCAGATGCACAGGCCAATCAAGACTGAGCCTGGGTCCAAACCCTCTTCCTGTAAACGCCCCATGCCGGCCCCCCAAGAAAAACTCTCCAGAAGGATAAAGCAAGAGATTTCCCCACTGAGCTGTGATGATGGGCAGCCGAAAAGTATCATTGAGACCTTAGAGCAGCATCTGGAGCAGTTTCAGCTCAACTCGTTCTTTAACCACAAGTCCCTGACTCTCTCAAAGGAACCAGTGAGAGTGGAGACATCAGGGGCCATCACAGTTTTATCCACAAATGTTCACGCTGCAGATCCTGAGAGCCACGCCCCAGCTTCAGAAAAGACACCAACCAAAAGGACAGCTGGCTCTGCTCTCAACAATTTTTTAGACTCGCCTTCCAAACTCCTTAAACTTCCTATAAAAAATTTATTGGATACTCCCATCAAGACTCAATATGATATCCCACCCTGCAAATGTGTTGGTAAGTGCAAGTAACATACTGAAGCACATGGTGTTTTCCATAATTAGCTAATTATCTTCATATTTGAGAGTTTCTTCCTTTTTTAACTATTGAATCTTTGGGGGTTTCACATCACACACCCCAATTCTGTTCACTTCCCAGTCCCCCCATATTTCCCCTCATCCCTGTTGTACCACCCTCATGAAGGAAAACAAAACAAAGTAAGTAAGCAAACAAACAAAGCAAGAGCAAAGAAAGAAAAAAAAAAACCATTAAACAAAAGCCACACCCAAAACAGCAAAATCTTTTCTTCTTTCCTACCTCTCCATCACCTCTTCATTCGTTCTGATGGCACTGGAGGCTTCAGTACGTCATATAGCATGCCCCTTTTTCCCATCAGCTTGACTGGCAACTGTCCATTGCCAGTTTTTTGGTTCCCTATCCTCTGGATCTTCACTGGAACTCTTCTGGGGGTATTCTGAATCTTAGGGGTCTTTAGGGCATCTTTAGAGTTCAGCAGGACTAGTGCCTTCACAAGCTCCAGCAGGACCTAGATGAGGTAGATTAGGGTGGGTCAACCCAATGCCCAGTTGTGAGCCTGGGTGTTAGCCAGTCAGGTCACATCAAGCCACTGGGGCCACCTGCCTCCGGTGTGGTGGTGGAGTAAGCTCCCCTAATGCATGCCCTCAGGGTAGGTTCTTCCTCACCTGTGTGAAGGGTGGGGGTTCTCTCCCAAGTGCAGGGGCCAGGGCCAGCTCTCTTGCTGTAGTGGGCAGTGAGAGGCAAGTCCAGTTTTCCCAGGGCAATAAAGGACAGGGCTGGCTCAGTATTGCCCTCTGATTTCATCTCAGATGATTTCTAAGGCCTTCTGAGGTGCCACTGGCCACAGACATCAACACAGACTCCAGCTGTGGCAGAGCCATGGACCCATACATGGCTGTTGGTGGTAGCTTAGAGACCCAGATGACATTCTGGCTCTGGGTGTAGGGAATGGCCTCTCAGGTGGGAATGGTTCCAATAGTTGCATGGTCACCAGACACCAACTGAGATGGCTCAGCCCTTAAAGACTAGGCTCACAACCAAAACTATTAAGTTTCTTCCTTCTTAAAGCTGGAGTCTGGAAGCCAATTGTGAAGGTTCATAAAAACATGTTTTTGTTTTTAAATTACAGACACACTTGTGCCATGCAAAATGAAAACTTCACTTTCATCTGCTCCCCCCAAAACCAACGAATATATTCATTTTTCCCTCTAATAAGATCTTGAAGTATAAATGTATTTTATATCATTTTACGGATTTGTTTGTATTTATTGAAATTTTGTCTGTATGGCTGCACACCAGAAGAAGGTATAGGTTTCCATGTGACTACGGTTTTGAACCACCATGGGGGTACTGGGAATTCTAACTGCCTGATCCGTCTCTCCAGCCCTCGATCTTTGGTTTGGTTTGGTTTTTATGACAGGGTCTTCCAGCCCTGTCCATCTTATAGCTCACTGTATAGATCAGGCTGACCCGCCTCTGCCTCCCAAGTGCAAGAACTAATAGTGTGCCTCACCATGCCCAGCCTGGATCTAGTTATTTAAACTCTTAGAGGAGGCATATAGGCAGTAAAATTTGTTAACATGAAAAAATAACTACTTCCTCCAACTCATGTAGCTTTTTAAACAAAATAGTGCCATAAACCCATGTTTGTAGTTAAAGATTAGTACATTTCTGGGAATCCAGGGAGTTACTATCTTTAATCTTGAGTTGGAAAATTGCAGTACCAGAGTTATGAGTACATAACTTAGTTACAAGGCTCTGAGAACTTACTAAGTTAGCCCTTAGTACTAAAGCACTGAGAACTTGCAGAAGCTCCCTTAGGAGCATTTTAGAGTATGTAGTTTCCCACTTACCACTCTTTGTGTTGGTTTGTGTTCCTTTTTGTTTGTTTTATTTTATTTATTTTATAAAAATGGTATTTTTAAAAATGTCATTTGTTACGTTTGTGCTGTGTAACAGATGCACAGCTTGAAGATTCCAATAGTGTCTAGCCCTTACAGGTGTAGATAAAGACATTAGACCAACAGGGTACATTACTGTCAAGTGTCCCACCCATTCCATGTAGTACTCACTGTACCGAGGCATCCACTTGGTAGGTTGGTGGGGAAGGTCCTTCTGCCCTGTGTGTGTAGCAAATGTCACAGATAGCACCAAGTTCTCACCTTTACTCCTACAGCAGGCCCTTTTACTGGTCTCTCTAGGATTCTCTCCCAAGTAAGCTCTTAAGTTGCCATGAAAATAGTTCTTGGGAAATGTTGAGGGAAAATAGGGAAGAATAAATGGACTTCACTTGTTGAATAATCTATAGTGGAATAGATAAGATTGGTCTTTAAACTTTGTGATTTTCAAATGACAAGCATGATTTTTGTTGGATTTCTTTTTCTACTTAGAAAACTGCATTGTAGTTTATTTCATATACTTTAATTCCTTTATTTCTATTTGGTTCCATATACTCGATTTAAAATAATTTTTATGCTATATCTGAAATGTAGTGATAATTTGCCAATGACCATTGTGAATGTATTACTTGGCACATTTTTCTAAAGGATCAAGCCACCAATGTACTCTAATTTAAAGGAAAAAAAAAAAGAATGAAAGTTACTTAGGGCCATTAATGTGCAGCTGGGGGATAATCTTTGGATGTAGCCTTAATACTTAGTATAATTGAGGTCTAAAATAATAATCTTCTATTATCTCAACAGAACAAGTTAATGAAAAAGATGAAGGTCCTTTTTATACCCATCTAGGAGCTGGTCCTAATGTGGCAGCTATTAGAACAATCATGGAAGAAAGGTAATTAACTCAAAGGCACAGGGCAGATTAACATTTATCCTTTGTATACAGCAGTTTTTCCAGTTCCCCCACACAGAGCAGTAAACAATTGTAAATCAAGTAATTATCGGTAGGCTTAGCTATTCCAGGGTTGCCAACCCAACACACTGCTATTCACTACAGAGTCACAATATTTGACAGGACAAATAGTTGCTTAGCTGGCACAGGCTGCCCACTTGGAAATGGATGCTAGAAAACCCAGGCACAAACAAAAATCATCCAGCCAACCTGCTAGGCACGAGAGTGCTGGCACAGGCTGCAAAGGGGCCTCACTCTGGCTTTCGCCTACTCGGTGATGTGTCAAGGAAACAAGAAGGGGAAGCAGTAGGAGTGGGGATCATCAATTTAAATTCTTAGCTCTGCAAATGAATTCTTTCTCTTACAGGAGAAAGCAAGTGTGAAAGGTTAACTAAGAGGCTCCAATTACTTTCCAAAAGTGTCAGTCCAAGGTATCTACACTTAATTCCCTTATGTGGAAGACTCACAAGGCTTTTCCTATAGCTAAAGCGTGGAGCTGTTGTCTGTCTTTCTCTTAAGCAGTAGGCATGTTCTAAAAATGTATTTGCAGATATATGTGTGTGGGCAGCACACACAGTATCTATCATCCTTGCTTTAACTGTGGATTATGCACTTGTAATTTCCGATGGAGACATCCACCTTGGAGTCCCCACCCTGGCAGAGGCAGGGAATTTCTCCAAGCACTTGCTTTTGCTAACAGTCCACTGCATTTGTTTGGTGTACAAGGAATACAAGTTATTTTTAGAGTTCTGACTTTTTCAAAATAGCTGGATACTAACTTTTTGCCAGATTTCTTTAGAAACACAAGATTTCTAAAAACTTATACTTCTCCAAGCTGTAAGATAAATTTAGTAAAGGATGATAATCAAATAGTATATGGTTTCAAAACTTGAATTTAGCAAACTAACTTATTTTGTACCTTGTAGATAAAGATAACTTTTCCAGTGTTTTTTTTTTCACTCAACATATAATTACAGAATAATTCATTATAACTTTTGGTATATTTGGATGCTGAAGGAAAGACTTAAGACTTACAATTGTACTTGGCTTACACCAATAAATTAAACCCTCAATTTCTTAGGATGTGGTTGTAGAACAAAACTACACTTACATGTCCAAATATTTTGATTTTCTCTTGAAGTAGTCTACTAATTGTGTGTGTGTGTGTGTGTTTCTTTAAGGTTTGGACAGAAGGGTAAAGCTCTTAGGATTGAAAGAGTCATCTATACTGGTAAAGAAGGCAAAAGTTCTCAGGGATGTCCTATTGCCAAATGGGTAAGTGTGACTTGTCAGTGCTCTTGCTCTTCAGTCTTGCTAATTTTGGTTCATTCATCTAATCTCAAGAATTGGCTTGCCCAGTTCTTGCCAGTTGGGATGAACATAAATTCTATGTGTCATCTTGTATTCTTAAGGATGAGTAGTTCTAAAATCATGACCAAACCAGTAGTAGAGGTCTGGAGAAGTGTTTCTCAACCTGTAGGTCAAGAGCCCTGGGGGAGGTGGGGATGGTCAAACAACTCTTTCACAGGGGTCACCTAAACCTAAGACCATCAGCAAACACAGATATTTACATTTTGATTCATAACAGTAGCAAAATTTCAGTTGTGAAGTAGCAATGGAAAATAATTTTATGATTGGGTGGGTGTCATCACAACACGAGGAACCATATTAAAGGGTCAGGAGGGCCTTAGGAAGATGAGAAGCACTGGTCTAAAGCATAGTCCTTAGATCGTGAAGAAACAGTCCTTCACCCATTAAGCACCATGTTAATATTTATAATGCTATTTAATGGAAACCCCAGCCAGACCTTCCATGTCTTTCTGCAGTTCTTGCTACAGTAGTGGCATTTATCTGCCCACTGTACTAGGCATGGTCTGCTAGCCATTGGGGAGTCATTTTGTACCAAGTATTCTTATGATATTTGGTTAGCTTCTTACCGTATACCGGGGCAGGGGGTGATCATTTTAATCCAGACATGAAAAAGTATACATATGCAAGTGGATTCTGATTGGACCCAATTGACCTTTGTTTTGTCTGGGGTGGGGCGGGGCTGTTTGGGTGGGCTGTTGATTCACACAGGTGATTCGAAAAGGGAACCTTGAGAAGTTCCTGTGTTTGGTTCGAGAGCGAGCTGGCCATAGCTGTGATGTTGCTGTGATTGTGATTCTCATCATAATATGGGAAGGAATCCCACGACCTCTGGCTGACCAACTCTACTCAGATCTTAGAGAGACGCTGAGTAAATATGGTGCCCCCACTATTCGTCGCTGTGCCCTGAATGAAGAGTAAGTGGGGCTAAGGCCCTTTCTACCCTCCAGGGTAGAAATCAGGATTCGAATTTGTCTATTGATAAAGAGGGGGGTCACTTGCTTTATGTTATAGTTGGACATTGTATGGTTTGCTAGAATGAATAATTTGTAGGGATTTTTAGGAATATTCTGTCGTCTTGGTGTCTGCACCCACATGGCTTCAGTTTTATCATAATTTCTATTTTAGTTCTCATGCCATAATTTGACACTTCTTTTCAATGTGGCTACCAATTTAGTAAGCAAAAATAGGCTTTTAATATAAATAAAATCATTTTAAGACTTGTAAAAGTTCTATAGAAATTGAAATCATTTTTCTATTCTATAGTGGTTTTTGCAGTTCTTTAAGTATCCTACATTTGATCCCTACATTTGATAAAGAATTTTTTCCCCACAAAAGCTTAACAGGATCTAGAATCACCTTGGAGACATTTCTGGGCATGATTCTGAGGGGTTTTCTATAGATAGGGTTAATTGGAATACATAGACCCACTCTAATTGGGCAATACCTTTCCTGGCTGGGGTTCAAGACTAAAAGAGGAGAAAGCTATCTACAGGTCAGGTGCATTTGTCCTTCTCCACCACCTTACTTTGATCCACATTGAAGAGAATTTTGTGGATACTCATTTCCCAGCACCATTAAATCAGGCAGTATTTCTCAAATTTGAATTTTGATACATTTATGAAAACATCAGATGACTGTATCTCTGTTTCTGGGTCCTCTATTCTTATTCCATTAGTCTGTCTGTTTTTATATGAGTACCAAGCTGGTTTGTTCCTATGCTCTGTAGTATAGTCTGAAATGAGGTATTGTGATATCTACAGCGTTGCTTTTTTCTGTTTAGGATTATTTTAGCTATTTGGGACTTTGTGCTTCATATGGATTTGGGAATCATTTTTCTTAAGAGTGTGAAGAATGTAATTAGAAACTCAGTGATTTCTTTGACTCTAGATCATTTTCAGTACTGATTATGCCAATTTATGAGTATATTTCCAATTTCTTGATTGTCTTGAGCTTTTCAATATAGAGATCTTGATTAATTTTATTCATTTGTATTTTACTTTATTACTTTATTTGAACTTGTCAAGTTCATTACTAGTATGGAAAAGTTGAGGAAATTTCTTTGTCATCATTTTTTGTAATTATCTGTGTGGGTGTGTTCATGTGAGTACCCACAGAGGCCAGAGGTGTTGGATACCCCTGGAGCTAGAGTTCTAAGCAGTTGTGAGCTACCCAGTGGGTACTAGAAACTAAACCTGTTCATGTTATTTGAAAAATCCACTGATTTGTTTAATATGTTTGTTTGTATTCTGTACTTTCCTGAAAAGACTAAGCATTGAATTAAAAAACAGTGATGCATATGATCTTGTCTCATTTCTGATTTGAGAGGAAATGGTCCCTGTACAGTATATATTGGCTTCTGACTTTACTGTGTACCCTTTATTGTGTTTGACATAGGTCCCTTCTTTTTTAAAAAAAAAGATTTTATTTATTTATTATGTTTACAACATTCTGCTTCCATGTATATCTGCACAGCAGAAGAGGGCACCAGATCTCATAACGGATGGTTGTGAGCCACCATGGGGGTTGCTGGGAATTGAACTCAGGACCTCTGGAAGAGCAGCCAGTCCTCTTAACCTCTGAGCCATCTCTCCAGCCTGACATATGTCCCTTCTATCTCTAGCTTCTTTAGCATTTCTCATAAAGGAATGTTGAACTTTGTCAAAGGCTTTTGGTATGTCTGTTGAAGATCATGTGATGTCTGTACTTATTTGTGTGTTGAGCCAACGAATTTTAATGTGTTCTTAAATATGATTTGCAAAACTTTGCCCATCTGTGTTCATCAGGGAAATTAGGTCAATAATTTTGTTGTGTCTTTATTGACTTTAGGTGTCAGGGTAAATTGTAGAATGAGTTTGGTAATGTTCCTTTCCCTCATCAGGGTTAGGGTTAGGGTATTGTATATAACAATACATTTATAAGTAAGGCACCAAGTGCATTTTAATTGAGCATGACATAATAATAATACAAGTTTGGAACACGTGTGAGAGAATTGAAGCAGCCAAAGTTGTAGCAAACAATACATGGAAACAATTATCTTTGACACCCTCAGTCAAAAAGTTAAAAATGTAGAAGTAATCCTTATCTGTTTAAGACATGAGAATGGCTCACTAACGAAGAAGATAAGATGGAGTTTATCAGAGACTAAGGTGCTAGGAGATGGGTGCCCTTACTGAGGAGACAGTATCACTTCTATAATCTTGAATTTTGTCCTTTGATCTCAGGAGAACCTGTGCTTGTCAGGGCTTGGATCCAGAAACCTGTGGTGCCTCCTTTTCTTTTGGTTGTTCTTGGAGCATGTACTATAATGGATGTAAGTATGCCAGAAGCAAGAACCCAAGGAAATTTAAGCTACTTGGAGATGATCCAAAAGAGGTTGGTTTGTTTCCTAATATATAACCTATTTTTCATATACAATTAATGATCTTGGATGACCTGTCATACTCATTAACAGAAGGAATTTCATATCAGATGAACCTATAAATTCTGGCTTAACCAGAAGTACACAATATTTTATAAGTCTACCATGACTATGTATAGCATCATAAATCATTCCTTCCTGTGGGCCGTCTTAGCCAGGGTTTCTACTGCTGGGATTAAAAACACCATAACCAACATCCCCTTGGGGAGGAAAGATTGACTTCACCTTAAAGCTTGTAGCTCATCACCTAGGAAGATCAGAGTAGGAATCTGGAGGCACAGAACTATTGCAGAGGCCGTAAAGGAGTTCTGTTTGCTTGCTCTCTATGGCTTGATTGGGTTACTTTCTTATAGTACCCTGGACCACCAGCCCAACTGGGCACTGTCCATGTTGAACTGGGCCCTCCCCTATCAATCAAGAATATGTACTACTGGTCTTCTCACAGAGGGACATTTTCTTAATTGAAGTTGCCTCTTCCAGAATGACTCTAGGTTGTATCAACTTGACAAAAATAGCCGGTACATGGGCCTTTACAGAATACCCATGTGAAAACTGAATTATGTTAGGCTAGCCTGGACTAAAGAGCTGGCTCTGTAAAGAAAAGGCTGGTTTTCCTGGACCTCACTCTGTAGACCAGGCTGGCCTAGAACTCAGAGATCTGTCTGCCTCTGCCTCATGAGTGCTGGGATTAAAGGTGTGTACTCTTGATGTTTATGACATTCTTATTACTTAGTGTAAATTTACACTATTGATATGTATAATGTATAATGATGTTCCATTTAACATCACTATTTTTCATTGGACAAAAGCATGTCCATAATATATTAGAGCAGATAAGAATTATTTACATACTAAAACTTGTCCTGCTTGAAGATCTGTGATACTAGGAATTACTGTGACATTGTGAATCCTATTGGTGAACAAGGACAAAAATACTGTGGATTTATACATAATATGTAAATACTATTTTTATAACAAGGAAGACTTATTTAAAGGAAACGAAATTAAGATTTATGTCATTCTCTTTCAAGTCTGAATTATAGAAGTCATGCTTATACTATTTCTAGTCAGTCACAAGATTTAAGTTACTGTAGTAGATGTATTCGAGCAACTAAACAGGTCAGTTTTAGCATACATGTTCTGTTCAAATAAAATGAGCATTGACTTCTCATTGAAGTCAAACTTTTTATCTCTTAGAACACAGATTTTTGAAAAACATAATTTTAGGATGTAAGAATATTTGAATCTGCATGTAAGTTTGCCAGATGATCAAAAACCTCAATCTATATGGGAGCCCCTTCTCTGTGGCCTGCCTGCCTTGCTGTCCCTTAAAAAATCTATTGTGTGTCATCCTGACCTCACCATGACCATGCCCTGACAGGCGAGGTCAGGCACACCTGTAGCCAGCCCTTAGGAGGCATGGTTACGGTGTCTCCCTACAATTTGGCCCTTGTATTATTTCACTCCATATACTATAACAGTTGAATCTTAAGGGTAGTTAAAATACACACAGGGTTATTAAATTCAATATATTCCTCTAAAAAGGAAATGTTATCTGAAGCTATATTAAGATAAATGATCCAAGTATTCTCAATGGATATTTTCTCAGGCAGCAAAGTGGTGGAGCCTTCTATTTACCTACATTTCCAGGAGATGTCTGCATGCCTGATATGTATGCCATGCATTTGTGTGTACACTCACACACGCTTGTAGTGGGCAGCATAATTACCATGTGTATGTGTGTTCCTGAGTGCATGTACGTGCACCACATATGAAGGTGCTGCTGGAGGCTAGAATGAGCCATGTGATCAGCTGGAACTGACTTCCAGGTGGTTGTGAGCTGCCCTGATATATAGGTCAAAGGGGCCAAACTTGGGTCCTAGAAGAGCAGCAAGTGTCTGAACTTCGGAGCCATCTCTCCAGCTTCCCAAATTGTGTTTAACGGTAGTAATTTTAAAAAGAGAATGTGTTGGTCAGGGGTAGTGGCGCACGCCTTTAATCCCAGCAAACCAGAGGCAGGTGCATCTCTGTGAGTTTGAGACCAGTCTGGTCTACAGAGTGAGTGCCAGGACAGCCAGGGCTATACTGGGAAACCCTGGGAAACCCTGTCTCCTGAGTGTGTCAGTGGGAATTTACCCCACTTCAGAAACCTATCTGAAAACCTTTTCTTTGTGAGCATAGGGTATTGAGAACATAACAAGTTTCCCTTTCAAGTAAACTGTCCAGTCTTTAGACAAATTTAGGTGTTCACCTTCTTTAAAGAACAATTGAATAATGAAAAGAAATGTGTTCCTGTGAACTGTCTGGCTTACCACTTCACCACAAGCACAGGGCAGAGATTCAGTCCATCTTACCCAAGCCCAAGCCCTGATATCCCGTCATTCATGTTAGTAGTCATATTTTAGGATATAAAACATGATACACTTGGGAATAATACAACTGACTGCCTTGTGTCTAAGCACACAGGTTTATATTCATGTCTAATTTAAAATGTGTTAAATCATTTTATACAGGAAGAGAAACTAGAATCTCATTTGCAAAACCTGTCTACTTTAATTGCTCCAATATACAAGAAATGTGCACCTGATGCATACAATAATCAGGTAAGTTTAAGTGGTTATTTGTGATTCAAACTATTTGTTCAATATTTGTAACCTATTGAGTCCAGAAGTATTTTTGAAGGAGTGATTTCTTTTTAACCTTCTTTTGAAAGTTTCATTTTTCCTTTTCTTCATGTATACAATGTATACATACATATATATATATATATATATATATATATATATATATATATATATATATGCCCTGGAACTGGAGTTATAGACAGCTATAAACCATTATGTGGGTGCAGGGTCTCTGCAAGAACAGTGAGTGCTCTTCTCTGCTGAGCTGTCTCTGAAGCCTCAGCTTTTCTCTTAATTGTTAAAACTATTTGAAGAGTTGTTTCTAGTATATGAATTTTGCCATCAAAAAGGCATATTCTTGGTCCTTTCAGCCTTTAAAACAAAGTTTTTTAGTCTTAACTGATGTGTTATCTACTAATTTATCTTCATGTGAAGATTTTGTTGAATGTATTTAAATCATGTGACCCTGACTGCAGTATGCTTTCACAGGATTATCAATATTCATATAAACTGTATATTACATTTATTATATATGGGTCCAGATGTCAGATTTTTGTTAGACTTTGTCTCCATGAAGAAAGCCAAATATAGCCAGGTAGTAACAATATATGTCTTTAATACCTGCACTCTGGAGGCAGAGGCAGAGGCATAGGCAGACAGAACTCTTTGAGTTCAAGGCCAGCCCAGTCTATAGAGCAAGTTCTAGAACAGGCTCCAAAGCTACACAGAAACTCTGTCTTCAAGGGGGGAAAAAGCCGAATACAAAAACATTGTATATTTGTAGCAAGTACTAGGCTCCCTAGTTGGCTAGGTGATGAGGTCAGACATTGTTCCAGATTGATTCCCACAAGAAAATCACAATGTGAACTCAAATGAAGACCTGTTTATATCCATACAGAGGCATCAAGAGACCAGTCTGACTTCTATGTGTTTAGAAATAAAACACAAAAAGCAACTGTCACCTAATAAATACTAGGAAGACATGTACACAGAGGAAAAGCTGTTCCTGACATCAGCCTGTAGGGAACATTCATGTACCCAGTCTTGAGTCTGTGCTGGAGGGGAGGAAGAATGAAGTGACTGGATTTTTATTTATTTATTTTTTCTTTTTGGTTTTTCGAGATAGGGTTTCTCTGTGGCTTTTGGAGGCTGTCCTGGAACTAGCTCTTGTAGACCAGGCTGGTCTCGAACTCACAGAGATCCGAGTGTCTCTGCCTCCCGAGTGCTGGGATTAAAGGCGTGCCCCACCAACACCTGGCTCTTTTATTTATTTAAAAAAACTTAGGTATTTTGGATAGTATCTATAATTAAAAGTATCATCTACACAGATTTTCTTCCATCTCATACATTTTCTTTTCAAATGGGTTGTTTTCTTGACTATGTAGAAGCCTCATTTATCTGTATGGTGGGCCTAACCAAAGCAGGGGGGAAAACTCCAGAGACTGGCAGAAACTTCAGGGAATGTAGAGTACGGGCCTGACTTTGGTTATAGCAGTTGTTACATGGGTGTACATAGATCAAAGTTAGACTACCTTCTGTAAATGCCACTTCGCACATGCTCATGGGCGGGTTATATTTAGGAATATATGCTACAATAACAATTATTGTGCACGTGTATGTATATATTTCACTAAGAATTAGTGGAAAAGAGGCCATGGATTTCAAAGAGCAGGGAGGGTTTGTGGAAAGTAAAGGGAAAGGAGAAATCTGGGAACTGGCAGGGTAAGTCCGCGGTAGAATGCCTACTTCAACCTGTAAAGCCTTGAGTTTGATCCCTGGCATTACACACACACTCACACACATGGATTTTTCTTCAGTAATATTGTCAAATGAAACTTTTCTGTGTTTACGTGTGGACTCTGCTTTTTGTCATTCCATTATTTTCCAGATATATATTATAATACCTAGATATTCCTTTCTAGTGCAAAATACTCTCAAACTTCTCTGAAGTGCCTTCCCACTCACATATATTTTTCTCAGATTGAATATGAACACAGAGCTCCAGAGTGCCGTTTGGGTCTGAAGGAAGGCCGGCCGTTCTCAGGGGTCACTGCATGTATGGACTTTTGTGCTCACGCCCACAGAGACCTGCACAACATGGCAAATGGCAGCACATTGGTAAGTGGAACCCATGAAGCCAGCAGCATCTGCAGGTGGAGAGCATGGGCTGGGTGGCACTGGCTCAGGATAGATGTGAGTTGTGTTACAAAGTAACCAACCCTCCTGGTCACTACCAGCATGCTCATAATGGAGTGGTGTGTTAGTAGACATGTTGGTCAAGCACATGAGAGTTTGGACATCCTAGCACTAATCTAAATCAGGTCTGGACATGGTTATTTCCAATGGCTTATAAGAAAAAAAAAAAATGAGGGCGGAGAGATAGCCTAGTGGTTTAAAGTGTTTGCTTCACGAATGGCTCAGAACCACCTGTAATTCCAGGTCTAAGGGATTTGGTACATTCTTCTGGTTTCGAAGTCATGCTAGCTCATGTACACATAAACAACACACACATACATACGTACAGATAGAAATCTTTTTAAAATTCAAATTTCAACTTTAGGTATGTAGTGAATTATAACCAACAACTGGGAAGAGAAAACACACACATGTGTACATTACCAGTCACAAGACAAGGTATTGATTCTCCTTTCAAAGAAATAAAAATGAAAAGCATGTTATCACCACCACAGTTTTTAATGACCCAATTCAGTCATTTGGCAACTGAGGAAGTGGTTCAGCCAGGAAAGTACTTGCTCTCAAGCCTGAAGAACTGAATCAGCTCCCCTGTACCTATGTAAAAGATAGTGCTATAGCAGGCGTCTTCAATCCCAGCATAGGGGAAGCAGAAACAACAGGATCTCTAAGGCTTGCTATCCAGCCATGCAGGCAAGTCACTGTACTTCAGGCTTAGTGAAAGACTCTGTCCCACAAAACTAAGATGGGAAGTAATTGACACCCAGTGTCATGCTCATGCTACACGCACAAGGAGCTCATTATGCCTATGTATTACAGTGGACACAATGGATTAACACATCCTTGGTCATAAACAGGTTAGATCCTGGAAAACAAGCTACTCATCACCCTGGTCATCCCCAGCTATTGGTGGCTGTGTTATATTCTAGAAGGCAGAAGAAACTCAGTAGCTCAGCCATGTAGTTAGTTCTTCATTCCACGAGGTGATTGGAGTGAGAACTGAGAGAGCCTGACAGGGCTAGGTGGAAAAGCACTATAGATGAGACATAAGTAGTGCCAAATATGCAAGAGAAATGTATGCAGAGACATGCGTTTGGGAAACATTCCTTTTAGTCATTTAGAAAGATCACATTCCTTTTAGGGGTATCAACCACACATTTTTATGTCTACTTGTCCTTTAGGTCTTATTTTCTTCATTTATCAAGAAAAGAAAATTTAAATTAAAGCAAAAGAGGGTTGTGAAGCTATGTATGAGTTATATCTGTGACCAGATCATTTTTATTTCAATTGGCATCTTGTAATTTTGGGGGGAAGGGGGGTGGGCATGGGAGATATAGTTCAAGATAGGTTTTGTCTGTGTAGACTTGCCAGTATTAAAACTTGCTCTATAGATTAGACTGGCCTCAAACTCACAGAGATCACTTGCCTCCATCATTCTGAGATTAAAGTCATATGCCATCATTGCCTGTAGGACAAATAATAAAAACCCAAAGACAGATTTTTGGGGTTCAAGATGATCAGAAAAGCAAAGCAGCCAGTCACTAGAGAGTTCTTGTCTCCTCCTGCTTTATATTCCTCTCTAGTTCTGGGATTAAATGTGTGTACCACCAACACCCAGCCTCTAACTAGTGCTAACTAGTGTGGCTGCTGGGATTAAAGGTGTGTATCATTACTGCCTGGCCTGTATGGCTGACTAGTGTAGCTACCTCTGCACTCTGAACATTAGGCAGGCTTTCTAAAATATCACGACAACAGCCAAGCTGTAAAGTTTCTTAAACATAGTATACTTTAACTAGTTAGGAGTCAGGTCTGAGGGAAGCCCAACTATGTCTATGCTATCACCTTTCCCACCCCATTGCATATGGCAGTGGCATGCTTAGAAGCGGGCTGTACCTTCTTGAAAGAAATGATCTGTTGTGTGTGTTTAATATGTGGAAAATAGGGGATTGCATCATTTCATCTGGAAGAAATATGTCTTCTTCCCTGAGTTCTATCTAAAAGTGCATGACAAGTCACTTCACAGCAATTGCTGATAGACTTGGAAAGGTCTAAAGGGGAGCTTGTCTTTTCTCTCTGCCCTCCATTTGTACATTATCTACATTAATAACAGGCAGATCTGGTTCTGACAGTGTGCATGTTGCTGACCCAGCACACATGTGGATACGGGCATGTCCACACTTTCTTCTGACCTGCAAGTGAGCCTGGAATCTTTCCCTCCCCATCAGGTGTGCACCCTCACTAGAGAAGACAATCGAGAAATTGGAGGAGAACCTAAGGATGAGCAGCTGCACGTATTACCAATGTACAAAATCTCTCCTGTGGATGAGTTTGGGAGTGCTGAAGGTCAGGAGGAGAAGATACGAAATGGGTCCATTCAGGTCCTGAACTCTTTTCGGAGGAAAGTGAGGATGTTAGCAGAGCCGGTCAAGAGTTGTCGACAAAGAAAACTGGAGGCCAAGAGAGCTGCCGCTGAAAAGCTTTCTTCCCTGGAGAACTGCTCGAATAAGAATGAAAAGGACAAGTCTTCCTCACGAACAAAGCAGATGGAAACTGCAAGCCAAATGAAACAGCTGCCAGGTAAACTCGGTGGGACACTTACTTGTGGCTTTGTGTGCTGGGTGTAGAGTCTATACCACAATCCTCCCCCAAGTGGCCTGGTTGAGGCTGTACCGGAGCTGTCAGAGAGTTGGTATTCCATCCATCTCAGTCTAGAGACATTGGGGTTGCTCTATATGTAACACATAACCAAACTTTTAAACTGGTCGCTTATGTGTTGAAAGTGATGCAAATCATGCAGTGACTGTTGACCAAGTTTAAGAAGGGAGCGTTTGAACACAGACACAGTGGATGGAGCAGGAGGGGATCACAAGACTTTGAGTCAAATTGTGTAAGAAACTATGCAAGTAAAGCCTCTCAGAGTGCAAAACTCTCTACTGACGAGAGAAAACTGAGGATGACTCCAAGTCATTAAGCCTAGATACTTACATAGTACTATATTGAAATGAGCTTGAAAAATGCAATTTACAGGATAGAGGGTGAGCTGAGTATATTTTTTTCATAGACAGGTTTGATCTGGTTAGATAGGGTCTCACACTCATCAGACGAGCTTCTGTCTATGGTAGCACTAATAGAGAATGGGCCCGGAGCCCCTTGCCTTATGTCTACAATTACAGCTACTAAAAAAAATCCAGTTTTTAGGAATTATATTGGCTTGGCTTGTAAAGAACACTTGACAAGAGTGTTCTTTAAATTTAGCTTACCACTGATTTGCTTATAACCAGTTCTCTTTGCTTGGAGGGATGAAAATCCCCTTCTTACTAGTTTCTGTAATAGACAACTGTTCATGTCTCAGAATCACCACTGCAGGTCCATTGAACAGTTTACAGTTTACAAGCCAAATCTTTCTACAAGGTGCTCTCTACAACTGGGTAAACTTCCTTCCTAGGAAATGTTCTCAGGAAGTAGGACTGACCAATTGTATAAGATCCTTTTTAGGAATAGATAGATGCCATTCTTCTTGTCATTTTAATTATATAACAAGTCCTGTCACATGCCAGCCAATTGAGAAATGAAACAAAACATGTTCTCCAGCAACAATAGAGGTAAGGGGAGGCACTATTACGGTACAGTCACTGCTTCATCAGACTCTGTTTGCATCAAAGATGAGGACATGGGCTAAGTTGAGGAAGGGTATGGAGACAGGTAGAGCAGGCAGAGGCCTTTGAAGTGACTGGTGGATTCCCATTCTCCTTACTTACAAAATGTATCATTAAAAGTTCAGTGTGTTTATTCTAATGCTTCAGACACAAAAGAATATGCTTGCCTATGTTCAGAGCCCTGGCTTCCCTTCATCCTTGCTGGGGGGGGGGGTGGGAGGATTAACTATGCTTTTGTATATATTTAAGTATATCCACTAGAGTTCTTAAAATAACAATCAATGTATTTGTCCCTGCTCTCTCCTTAGAACAATTGCGGCCTTCAGGATCTGTCATACAGCAGCCCCAGCCACTCCAGAGGCACCTTCCCCAAGTACAGCAGCCACACCAGCCACAGGCACAGCCACCTCAGCCACAGCCACAGCCTATCTTGTCCAGTAACTCTCAATCTGAGTCCATTGGCTCTTACTCCACCAACCCATACATGAGACGTCCCAATCCACTTAATCCTTATCCAAGTTCTTCACACACTTCAGATATGTATGGAAATACCAATCATGCAAACCTTTATACCACCTCATCTCAAGCTGCAGGTTCATATTTGAGTTCTTCTGACCCCATGAGCCCCTACCCTGGGTTTTTCAACCAGAATAACCAATATGCAGCATACCGGTGCAATGGGAATGTGTCCGTGGACAGCTGCTCTCCTTTCTTAAGTACTTACTCCCCCCAGTCTCAGCCCAGGGATCTGTATAGATATCCAAGCCAGAACCCCCTCACCAAGCTGAACCTACCACCCATCCACACACTTTACCAACAGAGGTTTGGAGACAGTCCCTCTAAGTACTTAAGTTATGGAAACCAAAACATGCAGCGAGATGCCTTCAGTGACTGTACCATAAAACCGAATGTACATCACCTGGCAACATTTCCTCCTTATCCCACCCCTGGGGTGGATGGCCATTTCATGGGAGTTACCTCCAGATTACCATACAGCATGAGCAATCCAAACATAGACTACAGAAACAGGGAGCATCAGCCACCTACTCACACTATCCACAGCTACCCTGCAGCTTCAGGCATGACAACCAGCTCCAGTCACGCCTTCCACAACAAGGAGAACAACATACTCTCCCACACAGCTAATGGGCTATCAAGGGTGCTTCCAGGGATTAATCATAATAGCACTGCTCCTGCTCAAGGTCTGTTACACAGTCTGACTGAGGACAGTCAGGAGAAGCAGCCTGGGGCAGCAGGCCAGGGTGCAGCTTCTTCTATGGAGGACAATGAGGAGGTTTGGTCAGACAGTGAGCAGAGCTTTCTCGATCCTAACATTGGAGGGGTGGCTGTGGCTCCAACTCACGGATCCATTCTCATTGAGTGTGCAAAGCGAGAGGTTCATGCCACAACCCGAATAAATAATCCTGACCGGGGTCATCCTGCCAGGATCTCACTTGTATTTTACCAGCATAAGAACCTGAATGAGCCAAAGCATGGCTTGGCTCTCTGGGAAGCTAAAATGGCTGAAAAAGCCCGAGAGAAAGAGGAGGAGTGTGAAAAGTATGGACCAGACTACGTGTCTCAGAAAAGCCATGGCAAAAGGGTAAAACGTGAGCCCACAGAGCTGCAGGAACTTGCTGAGCCCAGTTACCTGCGCTTCATCCAGTCTCTTGCTGAGAACACAGGGTCCGTGACCACAGACTCCACGGTGACTACATCTCCATATGCCTTCACTCAGGTCACGGGGCCTTACAACAGATATGTATGATGCTGTCCTTTATGCCAGGCCACCAAGAACAACCTGTCAGTAGTATAGTCTTATGGCATGGGCAGTTGGGAAAGGTCACAGCATCCACGACAAATGGTGTGTGTGTGTGTGTGTGTGTGTGTGTGTGTGTGTGTGTGTACATGTGTGTGTACATGTGTGTTGGGGGAGGGTGTCAACTCACCAGCAAAATAGGGATTAATTTTACCATTGCACTTAATCTCTGCTGACTTCCCAAGTGGTCACTGGTGGCATTCAGGAAAAAGACCAAAGCATCCTATGCAAAGGGAAGGTGGAAAGCAAGTGCTCCACGGTTTCTATTTTCAAAACCACTGGTTCTCTTATTGGCTGAGGTCATGTGTGTGTGAGATGCTCTCTCGAAACTCCACACAGGTGACCACTTCTAATACCAACTTTACATAGTCATGGGACACAGTACTGTAGTCGTACAGTTGCAGGAATCATCTGGTGCTGATCTCTGATGTACTGAATACTGGAATTATGGCTTTTTAACATGCAGTTTTTACTGTAACCTTAATATTAACTTATTTATCAAGAGTAATTACAGGAAGCTTTGGTGAATAATGGCAAAACACTGAATTTGTTTGGGTATGACATGAAATGGTGCTACAAAAACGGTGTCTTTAATAGCCGAAAAGTTAATGCCTTTTTATCATGCGACCAGTGCAGTGAGTGCCCTTCAAGACCTGGGGTACCTTTCACTTACATTTCTGTCTTAATTACTTATTCTTATACAGTTGAGTTTTTAAAACGTGGACATTTTAAAGGCCTCTGGACTGTGCTCATCCAGTGATGTCCTTGTAGGACTATAAACATAATGTGTACATATACACATTTTTATATGTGCAAATACATGTATATTGAAATATTTTAAGAGGTGTTTTAGAAGCACTTTGCCTACCTAAGCTTTGGCAACTTGAACAATGCTAAGGTACTGAGATGTTTTTTAAAAAGTTTACTTTCATTTAGGATTAAAAGTTTATTTTTTTTTAAAGGAAAGCTTTTAAAACAATTGCTTTTAGCCATGTATCTGCTGATGAGCAGTATTGATTGTGACACGGCCTGTGAAATCCAAACAGAAACTGAATGGATGTGTTAGTCCACAATATACATGCTTTCTGGTGCTCATCTTACATGATGACTATAAATAACAGTATGACAAGCTCATTTGCTTCTGTGGGTACAGCTGAAGATTCTCTGTTAACTGCAGACCATAACTAGTGGAATGCCACAGACCCAGCAAAGCTAGCTTGTCCACCTAGGCCCACACTGTCTCGTGCATCTGTATGGTCAGGACAGCAGGCTGCCTTTGGGTTACTCATGCATTTCAATGTCATTGCTTTGCTTAAGTCTCCTAACCAGGAAGCTGGAGTGGACTGACGCCTGCATAAGATGAGCAGTCAGGGTTAAGCAATCTGTCAGTTACAAAACAGAACAAAAACCCCAAACAAGATAGGCAGCTGGTTTGCTGTGGTGATTTTAAATCATAAATTTGTATAAAAAGATGACAGAGTTGTATAGTAAATTAAATTGTAAAACAAAACTTTTTTAATGCAATGCTTTAGTATTTTAGTACTGTAAAAATTAAATATATACATATGTGTATATATATATTATATATATATGAGATTGAAGAAAAATTCACATCACGATGGTGCTACTCAGACTGCTACAAATAGATGCTAATATGAGCTAAGAATTGATTAAAAGTTTGAGTGATGTTCCTACTTGTCATATACCTCAACACTAGTTTGGCAATGGGATATTGAACTAAGTGAAAGCTTATAGCATTGTATACCACCATTTTTTTAAAAGTCTTTTTTTATTATTAAAGCATACCGTTTTCAATACTTGATTTCTTAGCAAGTATAACTTGAATTTCAAACTTTTGTTCTAAAAATTCAGGGATATTCAGCTCGTTCTCCTTATGCCAACATGTCATCTGTGTTTATGTAAAGTTGTCAGTTAATATATTCTTTTTTCAGGGGTTTAAGTCTTTATCTTGAATCCCTCCCATTTTGCTTGTACATGTACTGATAACTGAAACTAATTTTGTAAACCTGTCAACTTTTAATTATAAAGAAAAGCATTTTTAAAGTTTGGAAAGTTTTGATGATTTTTTTAACAGAGTAAAAAGTTTAAAATAGAGTGCACTGACCTGATAAAGGGAAACTTGTGAAGTAAAAGGTCACCACAGGACTGTTGGCCAAATCCGAAAAGGGTTTTGATCTAGGAATGATTTCAGGTTCATATCCATGAGTGTCTCCAAACAGTCCTGGGATCTGGTGGTGTGCTGTGCAATAGGACTCTGTTACATTGTGGCCTAAATACAGTGTTGCTTACTAGCTTTTCAAATAAATAGCTTTGTGATGAGTGGAGACCTTTGTAATTTATTGGTCACATTTTGTCATTAGGACTTTCAGAATGTCTGCTTTGCACACAAAACCAGGAGTTTAATGGTTTCCACACCATGATGTTGAATCTACGACATCAGTTTCCTGCAGGTGCGTTTGGCAATTGAGCCGGCCATCCATAAGGAATGTTTGCTTTACATGTCACCCACTGTCATTTGTCAAACTGCTGGCCAACAGGAGCAGGAAAGTGTGGTTTTGAGAAGATGGGTTGTAGAGGAAGAGAGGCAATTAAATGACACCCAACCTCTCTCAGATCAAATGGAAAGCAGATCAGCAATTTGCTTCTCTAGGAATAGGTTGACTACAGAGCCATACTTGAAAGTGCTTCTGCATGGTGTCAACATTACTTGAATGAAATTTTCATCTTGATTGACGCACAGTGATGTATAGTTCACTTTACAAGGTAGTGCTTAACTTGTTAGGAAAATCTTTTGTAGTTTGACACTAAGATAATGAACTTCGGTGCGCATTTTTCTATGGTTTATTTTTTTAACTTAGTTTCATTCATGAGATGTTGGGTTTGTTTATAAAACCTGAGGACGGTTATAAATACTGTAAGTATTGTAATGTTATGCAGGCTATTTGAAAGCTGTTTATTATTATATCATTCCTGATAATGCTATGTGAGTGTTTTTAATAAAATTTATATTTATTTAATGCACTCCAAGTATACTGCTGCAGAAATTTCTGTTCCACAAATGAGGTAAAATGGGAAAAAGCGGGTTTTGTCTTATAGATAATTTCTACACAATTCTTCCCCATGTAAAACTAAATCGAGATGAATGCCCCAAAGCTGTTTCTCTAGTCAGGATATGTACTCATCACCCCTTTCTCTGCTCACTTTCAGCCTATTTCCTTTGTACATACAGATGGATAATTAAGAATGGAGTAACCACAGCAGCTGGTCCTAGCTTGTCATTTTAGCTCAGCATCAGCTGGTCCATATTTGCAGGCTTATGTCCCAGTCTGTAATCTCAGCCTGTTCATGGTCACTCTGAAATGTTCACTTCCTGCCTATCAAAGGCCTCCAAGGGTCTGCTACAGGAAAGGTTGCCTGAGCAGTTCCAGAAGCACCTGTCCCGTGTGGTTTTGGGGGGCTTGAAGGAACACTGCTCTCAGCCCCATCTATTCTCTGCATGGGAATCAGTTTGCAACCCAGCTGCACCCTGGCTACAAAGCTTCCCAGATCCCAGGACATGGTTAATAGTTAGAGTCTTACAGCCTACCTTGTCCCAAATTAGAGGCCACTCATTTCCATCATGCCTTTAATAAAGGAATTCCCTCTTCCATATTTTTTTTTCTGTTGGTCTAGGGACAAATTTGACTCAAGTGGTACAAGCTAAGGCCCCTAGTAACTTTCAGCTCACTAACAGATGCCGCTCCAGGATTGCTCCAAGCCAGCAGGCCGTGAAGAGCAACACACCACTGTTTGAAAGTTGAATCCCCTGGGCACACTCTTAAATCTTTTCATGATCCATCATCTAACCGAATCTCTGCAAATCCCCACTGTTCACCCTTGCAAGGTTAGGGAACTGTGAGACACCACAAATCTCAAAGCTTTTCCTGCTACCTTCCTCCGCATCCGGATCCCACCAGCCTTCAGAAGCTGGGGGTATTGTCAGCACCTTGCCAAAGGAGTGCTGTGTGGACTTGAATGGATGAACAGCAGGAAATGACAGATGAACCAACACTCAAGGAGCTTTATTGGCCTCTTGCCTCTCCTAGAACCTCCAAGCACTTGTCAAAGCTGCTCTTAGAGTCACTGCTGTCTTGCCTCGCTGAGCCTCGAGTCACTTTAAGGTACAACAGTTCCTACACTGGATAATTCAACACTAGCTTTGGCTCCTGCCTAATCTGCTGCAGGAGAACCATGATACATGAGAAATGACTTGATTCAACAAGATGCCTGACCCTCGTCCTGAGAGCTCTAAATTGGTGCTGTTGGTTTAAAAAGCCATCTGGAGGTGAGTGCTCTGTCAGAAAAGGAGAGTGGGGGAGCATTGCTCTCCAGAATTAAGATGAGTGCTCACCCTCTTCCATGACACGTTTGCTTCTTGACATCTGGCCAGGGGGCTATGGACTTTCTTCTTACATCTCTCCCTCCCTCCAGGAGAAAATGAACACAAAGAATACTTAGAAAAGAATTAACTGCAGTTTACATTATTCCAGTTTTAGCAGTGTGCTTCAGAACAAAGAATCTTTTGTTCAGATACATTTGAGGCCACCTGTCTAAATGCCCTTCTTACCAGGTAATTTCTCCCAGATTTCTCTGGCTGTCTGCACCAGGCCTTCCCTTTAAAGGGGCCACTCCCCATAACATACACATGCAATGGAAATGCTCTTGGCAGCTTCTCTTTCTGCAGCTTCAATGATGCTTAATCTTCTCAATTTGACTCTTCACTCTCTAATCAATTCTTAATTCAAGCCGAAGTGAGAGTTCTACTTAGGTATTGGGTGAAATACTAATTACAGAAAAGCACTTTGCTGCCTCTCCCCTCTCTGGATGAATCCAGATGGACTGAATTCCCAGGATTGAGGATTCACAGGCAAAGAAAAAGCAAAACAAAACCTTGCCTATAGCCCTTGCATAGGAGAAATGTGTGTTAATATGATACTCTAAGCCAGTGGTTCTTAACCTGTGGGTCTCAACCCTGTTGGCAAATCTGTCTCCAAAAAATATTTACATTGCAATCCATAACAGCAAAATTACAGTAACAAAGTAGCAACAAAAACAATTTTATGGATGGGGGTTTGACAACATGAGGAACTTATTAAAAGGTCAAAGCATTAGGAAGGTTGAGAACCACTGCCCTAACCTGTCTATGGTGACCATTTCTTTTGTTTGAGACAGGATCCCTCTATGTAGTTCTAGATGTCTTGGAGCTCACTATGTAGGCCAGGTTAGCCCCAAACTCAGACATATCCTACCTCTGTCTTCCAGGTGCTGGGATTAAAGGTGTGTGCCACTATGCCCAACCACAGTGGCCTTTAAAAAAAAGATTTATGTGTATAAATGTTTTGCTTCCAAGGACAGCCAAGGCTACACAGAAGAACTCTGTCTCAAAACCTAAAGAGGAGGAGGAGAAGAAAGAGAATGTAACTGTCTAGCAACAGATTGTAGACAGAACCTTGTAGTCCCAAATAAACGCACAGAGGCTTATACCAATTATAAACTGTTTGGTGGATGGCTCAGACTTCTTATTAGCTAGCTCTCTCTTAATTATTAGCCCATTTCTATTCTGCGTATCTCCAAATGGTCTTGGCCTACCAGTGAAGCCTGAATCTCTTGCTTCCTTGGCAGCTACGTGGTGTCTCTCTGACTCTGCCTACTACCTTTCTTTTTCCCTGCTTGGATTTTCTGCCTGTCTGAATCCTGCCTGTTCATTGGCCAAACAGATTTATTCATCAACCAATAAGAGAAACATATATTCAGAAGGATATCCGCCATCAACAGATGACAAAAGCCAAAGGGAATAAAGTATCTGATAAAAAATTTTAGAAAGAGCTTGCAAGTAGAAATTCTTGCCACACAAACCGAGTTCAATCTCTGGAACCTCTGGTGGAAGGAATGAACTGACCTTTAAATGCAAGTCATGACAGCTATACACTCAACAATCATATTTTAAAAAAAGAACTGTTATAAAACATTTCAATGAGATCCAAGAGATCCAAAAGATAAATGGTTGCATAAATTGGGAAGACAAAGGAAGACATGAATGTGAAATTCAGCAATGAAATGAATATTTCAAACAGACACCTTGGAAATAAAGAGCTCAATAAGAGAAATAATAAAGTTGAGGACTACGGACATGGTTAAGTGGGGGGGGGGGTAATAGCACTTGCCATGCAAATCTAGTAACCTGAGTTTGCAAGCATCTGGAATCCTAATATCCTCTGTGGGACAAGCAAAGCAGAGAATCTAGTGAGCCAGCTAGTCAGTATTTCATAGCAATAAACAAGAAAGACCCTGTATCAAAAACAGGTGGAAGGTAAGGACCCCAACCTGTGGTTGTCTCCTGGCCTCTATCTACATGGGCAGTTGGGTATAAGTGGACCTCCCTCCTGATGAACACACACACAAGAGGGGGGGGACAAATGAATAAACAAGTCATGATAGCAGACTAGACCAAGCTGGCCTCGAACTCAGAGATCCTCCTGCCTCTGCTTCCCGAGTGTTGGGATTAAAGGCGTGCACCACCAATGCCCAGCTTGTGTGCGTGTTTGTATGTGAGCCATGTGCATTCAGGATGCCTTTTTTTTTTCTTCTTTAAGTTTTTTTATGTGGAGAATTACATTGACAGGTATCTCATATCTCATATATTGAAGCATCCCTGCATCTCTGGGATTAAGCCTACTTGATCATGGTGGGTGATCTTTTTGATTTGTTCTTGGATTCAGTTTGCCAGTGTTTTATTGAGTATTTTTGCATCAATGTTTATGATGGAAATTAGTCTGTAATTCTTTTTCTTTGCTGAGTCTTTGTGTGGTTTGGGTATCAGGGTAACTGTGGCCTCATGAAAAGAATTTGGCATTGTTCCTTCTGCTTCTATTTTCTGGAATAATTTGATGAGTATTGGTATTTGCTCTTCTTTGAAAGTCTACAATCCACAGACACAGAGAAGCTAGGTAACAAGGTGGCCTAAAGGAGGGACACTCCAGTCTCCCTGGGAAGAGGAAGCAAAAAGATCTAGTGGGTAGAGTGTGGGTGGGGAGGGATAGGAAAAGGAAGGATTGGGTTGGAGAGTGGAGGGGGGATACAGAAAGAGATGACTGGAAACGGGGGACAATCCAGGGTCAGGTAGAAACCTGGTGCAAGGGAAACTCTCAGGCTTCTACAAGGATGACCCCAGCTAAGACCCCTAGCAATAGTAGATATGTAGCCTGAAATGGCCATCTCCTGTGACCAGGAAAGACTTCTACTGGAGGAATTGGAACATCAACCCAGACATATAAGCTTCAACCTACAATCTGTCTTGCCTATTTGGTGTGCTGGGGCAAGGGTGGCACAAAAATTGTAGGAGTGGCCAACCAATGACTGGCCCAGTCAGAGACACATGTCAGGAGAATGAGCCCACCACTGACACTTCCTGGAGTCCCATGACCCAAAGCCTGGAAGCCCCAGAGACCTAGGATAGAACCCAACATGATTGGAGCAATATATATTAGAGTGACATATATATCTTATCATAATGATGCCTAATGATATTCTGTAATACTCTCTGGTGCCTACCCCAATTTTCATCAGAGAGGCTTCATCCAGTAACTTATGGAAACAGATGCAGAGACCCATAGTCAGAATTAGGTGGATTTCTCAGAATCCTGCTGGAGAGAGGGAGGAAGGATTGTACAAGAACATAAC